>NC_051065.1:46045241-46260048 GCF_004664715.2 Peromyscus leucopus | reverse complement strand
AAACTCAACTTTCTCAACCTGATGGAAGTTATTGATAAATAAATTATAACTAGCATCATATTTAATAGTTATTGAAAACTTTCTTCATATAGTAGGGAATTCAGCATCGCATTTTCTACCTCATATTTTCTTGCTACTGTTAATCAAATTTTAACCAAAATGACAAGGCAACAAAAATGAGATAAAAAAAACATTTTGCAGATTTCAAAGTCCTTTAAATCTAAAAGCCCCAAGAATCAGTAAACAAGTAGAAATAATTAGTAAATTTAGTAAGATCACAGGGTATCAGATCAATATTAAAAAAATTAAATGTTGAATTTACTATTTTCAAAGACATGGAAAATGGACTTCAGAAAATAACAATATCAAGAATAACATCAATGACAAATGACTTAGGAAGAAATTCAACAAAATACATCAAATAAAATCTGCAATACACTGCTAAGGAAAATTAAAGAAGACATCAAGAAGAGAAACCTATATCATGCTTCTCAATTGAAAGTTATAGTTCATTAAGATGGCTAGTCCTTAACAAATGATACAGGGACAACCAGACAAAGAATGGATTTGAACTGTCACTAACACCATAATGAAAATAAATGAGATGTAGCATAGACATAATTATAAAAACCACAACTCAAAGTTCTAGGAGAAAGCAGAGAAAGACACTCCTGTAAGTGAAGAGTAGGCATAATTTTCTTCTTTGGCATGCCATGAACCAGAAGTTGTGTGTGTTATACAGATAAATAATTCCCAAGTGGGAAAAGAATGTTTAGTAATCCTTCAAAAGCCAGCCAGGTGCAAGCAGGTGAGGAGTGTGGAGTATGAGTAAGCCTGAATTATATGCACAATGCCTGTTGTAGATGGAAAGTGGACTATGAGTTAAAGGATGGGTGTGCCATTCAGGAGTAGGAAAAATATAGGCCCATACCATAAAGAACACTATTGGTTGTCTAGAAATTGGGTTGCCTTTTTAGTATCTTCTCCATTCATTTCTCTGATAATATTTTCTCACTTATCTTTGGCTATAGATTCTGAGATGATTTATGCTTCTGTTCTCCTCACCACCCATTTAAAAATTTCTGTCAAGCATGGTTGAGCAGTGGCCTTGAACTTATGAAACCAGAGTCCTGTGTTCTCTACTGGTATGGCATCCCAAGACAGTTTATATTCTTTCCAATCTCACCTCTATCCAGTTGACTCTACAGCCAGGACAGCAGAAACAGCAAATCTACTGCAGAAGTTTCACATCAAAGAAATGCTATTTTTTTACTGATACTAAGGACAAACTCCAAAATAACAGCCTTAATTAATCAAGTACTCAGACAAGCAATTCCCTGAAATAATCTATATTTCTCCTTGGGCTATAAATGGAGTATTTTAATGAAATTGAGAAGAAGGAGGATACTTAAATAAGTTACATGGAAAAATGTATAGTGTTAAAGTGTTCTCGAATACTCTTGAATAAAGAAGAAACTAATCAGAGTAGTACAGCAGAAATAAAATGATATAGGGGATAGATAAAGCAGAGAGTCCAGGAGCTGGTTTTACAAAAGCTAAATAATTTGGAGATATGTTGGTTAATGATCCTATCATATTTGCTTTGAATATGTTCAAAATTTTCAAGTTATTTTGAAAGTATTAAAAATGAAGATGTGAGGACATTGTGAGTGGAATGGTTTAAATAGAAAGGGGGTAGGAGGGTGGGAAAGTGGAGAGGAGGAGGAAGAGATGTAATCCAAACTAAAGATATATTAAAAAGCCATATGGAAACCTACTAGTTTGTAAGTTTATTGAAAATATAATTTAAAACAACAACAACAAAAATAGCAGATGTGGCCTCCATGGATAAATAGTGTTCTTCCCAGAAGCCATGGGTCTTGAAAATCCCACTGCCAGGTGGAGGATATTGCCCTATGAGTTAATGGTCAAACAGGTTCCAGAGACCCCCCAAAACAATACAAGCTATTGTAATTGCTCTTGATTTCCTAAGACCCTATCGCTGAAGACATACACAGAAATAGATAATTAAAACTACACTGATATGTGACCTTTTTCTTCCAGACTATCTTTCTTATTCCAAAGGTTTCTCTGAAGAGTTATGAGGAAGCAGAGTCATAAAAAGTCTTACTCAACTCTGAATCCTGTGAGCTCTAATAATGACTAGAAAGGCAGGGTGTGTCCTCTAGTGCGATCATGACATGGCTGTTAAAGCATGGGCTAACTAGTTGCTTTCTGATTTGATTTGAGACCATCCACAGAAAAGAACTCATACCTAATTCTGTAAATTTCATGCCTGTTTGTGGGGGTCATTGACACCATGGAGAACTTACTAATGCTGCTTTGTTAATGGCCATGTTCTTAAATTACCTTCTAGGTACTCATGTTTACACCCATAGTTTATAGCCATAATCATGTATACATCTTAGCTATGTTCAGCTTCATCACAAGAGCTTCTTACTTCAGTATGATTAATACAGAAGTGTAGCTAGAGTTTTCCTGCCTTGCCCACAGTCAGGACAAATCTTTGTCACCCGCCAATCCCACAGCTGCTCAGACTCAACCAAGTAAACACAGAGACTTATATTGCTTACAAACTGTATGGCCGTGGCAGGGCTTCTTGCTAACTGTTCTTATAGCTTAAATTAATCCATTTCCATAAATCTATACCTTGCCACGTGGCTGGTGGCTTACCGGTGTCTTCACATGCTGCTGGTCATGGCGACGGCTGCAGTATCTCTCTGCCTCAGCCTTCCCCTTCCCAGAATTCTCCTCTCTCCTTGTCCCACCTACTTCCTGCCTGGCCACTGGCCAATCAGTGTTTTATTTATTGACCAATCAGAGCAATTTGACATACAGACTGTCCCACAGCACAGAAGCCCATAGTTGTCCAAAGGGCTGACAATAAACGACAATGGGATATTCAGCTCTAAATGGGACAGTTATATCACCCCAAGGCTTAGGATAGTTGTGGAAGAGGAAGCAGGAAGAATGTAAGAGCCAGAGGATAAAAAGATATGCGGCAAAACTACATTCTCTGAACGTGACACAGCCTTGCACTCACAAACTCCCTGCAGTTCTGCTCATCTTCACAAGACCTGCATGTGATTGGGCCATCAACCCTTCATCATATACGGGGTAAGGGTTCGTGAAGCATCACTCCTCCCTGAGGAGTGGGGTGTCATTTTCTTTAGTGGTGTAGTTACTGATAAACTGCCCTTGTTTTAGTAAATAAGCTCTCACTATGCTCAGGCAAGTAACCCAAACTAAATTAAGTTATTCACACACACGAAGAAGTCATCAAAGTAAGAGCAGAACTTGGCAGAAAAGAGGGTTTCAAAGGAAGAAGGGAGATAACAGAGAGGAATGAAGGGTGAAAACAACCAGAACTCACTATATAAATGTCATAGCTGTCAAACGATAAACATATTTTAAAGGAACATGGTGATGAGGAGACATTGGTTAAGACACTGTGAAAACTAGATAGGAAGAATAAATTACTGTGTGTTATGGCACAGCAAAATGATTATAGTTAAAATAAAAGATTTGAATGTACTGACCATTAGCAAATGATAAAGGCTAGGGTGATGGATAGGCTAATGACCCAATGTCTCTGTAAATCAGGATATTATGTAGAAGTTCATAATTATGCTTGAAGATCATTTGTCAAACTTAATTCATTTTATTTAAAGGATTAAAAATAAGTAAAAAAAAAGATAAAGGCATGCTCCCAATTCAATTTGCAATAAGATTGATAAATATATGATATGAGGACATATCTGTAGATACAGCAAAGCTAGAGGAAGCATAGGACCTGAAGAATCAAGAAGCCAATTGATTATTCCTTCTGACTAGGTTTCACACTATAACTGTAGCTCTGAAGTACTTGAATTGAATTGCAAAACATTTTCTCTCAAGAGTTAGGAATATTTTGTTGTGATAAAATTATCTTTTAAATAGATTATTTTCAGTTACCTGAAAATATGAGTGAACATATTAAGCATTTCCTAGAAATGCAAACTCACTTCTTGCAATGAGTCAATATTTCTAGTAACTATCTCCACCTAGAATATATTTACTAAAACTGCAGACAGGAGTCATAAAGAAATGGGAAATTTGGAACCATCAGTCTGTCAGTCAGTCATTATGTGCTCCTTGAAACAAACGAAAGCCTCTTTAGAGAGCATATGCCATTTGCAAATTTCACCTAGAACTGAGTTGGAATTGATTTTTAAAAAATCGAGAGAAAAATTAGTCTCCTAACATGACAGTGAAAGTGGGGTCCTCAATTTGAAGGTATTCTGCTCCCCTAGATCAACATGGACTTTATAATGGATACACTTAAATACCTCAATCACTTCAGTTATTTACACATTATAACTAGACATGTTGTCACATGACTTTTTAAAGCAATATTTTTATTATTTATTTGACAATTTTGTGTCCCTTCCCTCAAGGTTTAGGGAGCTTTTTAGAAGATGGGTCAGAAAGTGTATAAGAGCCAGAGGTGGTAGATACCTTCAAGGACACAATATTTTCTAGATGGAAGATGGCAAAAGCACATGTGATGTCACAGGAATTGTGACAGTATGCACAAGGCCAGGCCAGTCAAAGCCGACATGGAAGGGAAAATGAGGGACAAATCCCCATCCTCAGCTGAGAGGCTTTGGAATTGGATTGCTGCTCAGTGAAAAGAGTCAATTTTCTCTAGTGACGAGGAGTTCTGTAAGTTCTTTATGTCAAGAGGGTGGTGGTGTCATGAGTAAATGAAACAGACCCTGGGAAGATGAAGAAAAACAACTCTCTGCTAACTATTAATGAAAGACAAAGAGGAAAGAATGGAGTGGATAGGTCTCTGCTACCACCAAGAGCATTTATAATATGCAAGCCAAAATGTCTACTTCTTCCTGAGTCATACAGAGGTACAGAAGGTTTCTGGTATAGGGTTGTATCTCCAACCACCTATCAGCTCCAGTGAAGAGGAGGGATTTACCTTGAGTGCGAATATTTTCCCTTTCCTGTTTCCATGTCCTCACTCTCCAAACGTTTAGATCTGGAAAACCTTCATCCTGCCTCTTCTTGCCATGGACTTCATAATACTCTGTTGTGTGGGTTTTTTTTGTTGTTGTTGTTTCCTTAAAACAAGTAAGTTTAGAAAATAAATGGAGAAATCTTTCATTTTTTCAGGATGGGATTAAGCTTTCCCCTAGAGACCACAGAATACAGACCTTCTTCAGCTTTGTCTCCACTTTCTCTTGTTTCTCCAGAAGGGTCTATGGATTCTGATATTACTCAGATTCCACAGAACAATATCACATAGATGGAGAAGAGCCTTGTTCTGGAATGTTCTCATGCTAAGAATCATGACTAAATGTATTGGTATCAACAAGACCCAGGCCAAGGGTTATGGCTGATATACTAGTCCCTTTATACCAATGACATCAACAATGGAGAGGTCTCTGATGAGTACAGTGTCTCTCAGAAGGAGCAAGATAAATGTTTTCTGTCTCTAAATGGTGCTGCTCCTAATGAAGCATCCCTTTACATTGGTGCCTGCAGTTATTTGCACAGAGCTCCTGAGACACCTGCTAACTGAACAAAAAGACAGGCAAATGGGTAAGCAATTTTCTCAGAGTTTAGAAGCTTTTCTTAATGGAAGATATGGGATACCTAGAATTTTGAATAGTCCTTATTTATTGAGTAACTTTAGGTCAATGTCTAAGTGTATTCTAAGTGTAACTTTAGGTCAATGTCTGTAGACAATGCTGTAATTCTGAAACCCCATTGCTTCCTTTCTATCAGATGTTAAGTTCCACAGTGAAACTCCAAAAAGAAGGGTGATCCAACAATAGTCTTTTAGAATAATCAACTCAAATATTTAACAATATTTAATGATTTTTTCAAATAACAAAATAAAATATAACAATATATTTTTAAAAACCTAACACATTGGAATTGAACAAAACAAGCAAACAGAAGGAAAAGAGTCCAAGAAAAGACACATGCAACAGAGAGCCACTCGAGAATCCCATGAAAACACTAAATCGGAAGCCAGGATAAATAAACAAAGGATCTTGTGAGAACCATGTCAGGCCCATGCATGCTGCCTCAGTCTATGTGAGCCCCTATGTGCATCGATCATGTTGACTTAGACAGCCTTGTTTCCTTGGTGTCCCCTACACCCTCTGGCTCTTACACTCTATCTGCTTTCTCTTTCATGGAGTTCCCCAGCCTTGGAGATGGAGACATCTCATTTATGGCTGAGTATTCCAAGGTCTTTCACTTTGTGTGTAATGTCTTGCTGTGGGTCTCTATATTTATTCCTATTTGCTTAAGGAAGAAGCTTCTCCAGTGATGAGCAAGGCACTGTTCTGCTTCCCTGGCCTGAGTAGTTTAGTGATTTTTCTTAATCATCTCAAATATACTGTGGTTTTAAAATAGTTTCTTCTTTTGTTTCCATATATTTCGCAATGCCTCCCACTGCACTATCTCTAACTGGCCCCATATTCTGTGTTCCATTTCTCTATCTCAGTTCCTCTAAGCTCAACCCCATCCCTCAGCTTCATGCCTGCTTGTCTGTATATTCAGAACAAACTGTCTTGAGTTTTAAATTTTAACTCTAAATAAGTTTAATTACCATTGTACCTGGCTCAGAAGTTAGGTACTAGAGAGTTTGCTCTACAAAAATCATTATTCATCTAGGGTCCCACACTTTGAGCTGCATCAAGAACAATTTTAGTTTATAAGAGAAGATAGATTTTTGTTGTTATCTACATTTGCTGAATTAAAAATATCGCCCATCTCCCTATTGTGGGGATAAATAGGAGCATGGAGATGGCCTTTCAGTATTGCTATTGGATTAATCCCATGGTTCCCTGTAGAGGGGACTCTTCTAGAAGCCAATGAGGTTCAGTCACAATAGTGTTTGATCAAAGACTGCCAGAGCATAAAGCGGAAGTGTGCTTCAGAATCCAGCTAAGAGCTTCGGCATGTGCTTTGTCATCTTTCCCCATAAGCCTCGGTCACACCAGCAAAAGAATCGACTGGATTGTGTGGCTGTTCAGAAAGGGAGGATCCAACTGGTGTTGTTTTCTACCTGTTCTCATCTGAAAAGAATGCCACTGTCTTTTTCCATTCTCCCCTGTGTGGTCTATATCATTTAATTGATCTCTTTAAAAGAACTTTCTCATGAATTTTGTTCTTGCTTTCTAGACAAATTTCAACAGTAGTTTGATCTATAACTGAAATTCTCTCATAAGCTACTAATCATTTCATTTAATTATTCTCTGGTTGTTACATGTTCCCATCAAGTTCTCCAACATTAGTCACCATATCTTCTTTCCATGCTCCTAGATGACAAAATCATCTGTAGAATGAACAATGCATGCCGGCTTCCTCATAGGCAACTCAAACTCAAGGACTTTATTCCCACATTTATTGCCTTCTCCTCTATACCCATCCCCATTCTAGGCACACTGTATTTCCATCTCAATGATTGAAACAATGATTCTGGGCTCCTCTTTTCCATTACATAAATCTATTAATTCTCTGTCCCACCATGTCATAAATTAAATTCTCAGAGGAAGGTCAATAGTTGCTGGAAATACCCTGGCAGTCAACATGGGTAAATGGGAAAGTAGGGTATATGTATGAACAAGAAAGGAGCTGGACTTACTTCAGCAAAGGACTTTTCTGACTCTTCTAGGAACTCTGAAGCTGGACAGCATCTAGAATAATTCTAATGTGAATCAGACAGGATTAATGCCCACTTTCCATGTAAACACATCACTGCACATGGCTACACTAAGACATTGTGCACCTGACAAGGAGAGGAAAGTCTTCTATATGTAAGACAATTTACTAAGCTGATAGCTAATGTCATGATTACCGGAGCAAATGTGTTCATCAGATTCAATTTCTTTCTTCCCTCACTCTTTCTGATCTACTGTAGACTTTCACTATCCACTTCTGAGAAAATAACATAAAGCTCTCATTCCTGGTCTACCAGACTCATAACTCATCTATTTGCCATGATACACAGGGCCACCAGTGTACCCATGTTTAAAATTCTTTATGCAGCACATGAAGCCTTTCATAAATATTTCCTTGCAAGAAAAATCTGTCCAAATGTTCTAAGCTTCCTTCAGCACTTTGGATTTCAGCTTAGTCGAACATTTTGTAATTCCCTGAATAGATCATGTTGAATTGGGACATCTGTACCTTTTCAAAAGCTCTCTCCTGTGTATACTTCTCTACCTCCTACACATTCTCCCATTTTTCAGCAGAGAAGAGCTATCTACAAAAGCTTTCTTAGACTTTATAGAGAAAAGTACCAGCTCTTCTCTTCTGCAAAACAATTGCTAAACATCGTGGCTTTTTTTTTTAATTTAAGAAAAATTTCCACTCATTTTACATATCAACCATAGATTCCCCTCCTATTCCACCTCCTGCTCCCCCTCCAACTTCTCCCGGCTAACCCACCCTCTCTATTCCCTCTTCCTAATAGATAAAGGTTCCCATGGGGAGTCAGAAAAGCCTGATACATTCAGTTGAGGCAGGACCTAGTCCCCCATCTCCCTCTGCATCAAGGTTGAGCAAGGCATTCCACCATAGGGAATGGGATCCAGAAAGCATGGCTTCATTTTTGTGATTCTTTCATTTCTGGCTCTTCCCAAGACTCTTTAGATTTGAAGTGATATCCTGCTAAATTTACACCCCTGTTATTGACTATAATTCCTGGAAGATGGCATGTGGAGAGGAAGGAAGAAGTGAGGAAGGGACAAAAGTAGACTCCAACATGTCTTCAAGTAGTTAGATCTTCAAGATTCTTTTCCAAGAACATATCTTCTAACTTCTGGTTAAGGTCTATTTAAATTCTCTATACCTCTTACATCTAAGTCCCTTTAAAAATAAGACATGTTTGGTTCTAAGAATATTGGCACAGAGAAGTTTAAAAATGGAAGGATGCTTCACTGGACCCAAAATGTATATGCATTTCTCACAATTGTATCTGATTAACTGAGAACCAGGGAGAAGCAAATATGAAAAAATGATGTTGGAAAAAAGAAGTTGTTTTCCTTAGTAGACTCTGGGTTTTGAAACAAAAGTTATGGAAAGAAAGGTATAAATATATACATACATAGATACTCACCATGGTTTAATTTTGGGCATTGTTACAAAATTATGTTCCAGGCAGAACTGCAGATTGGGATGTTCTGATCCCTCAGTGTTTGAAACTACTGCTAAAAGAAAGATAAACCTAAAATCATCGTAGGGAAAGTCTAAGTTAATAAAGCCCTAACAAGTCAGTGGAAATGGGGATGAGATGTTTGAATGATAACCACATAATCACTTCTATATTTTCTGAAAAACCAGTGACTGTCAGTTGTTGCTCCAGAGCCTTCATGTCTGATGTATAAATAGATGCTTGATTTACTGTTTACAGTTCTCCTGCTATTGGTCTGATGCAGCAACTCTGTTGATGGGTCTTTCTATTTGAATAATCCTCCCTTTCAGCTTTGCAGAGTCCACTCTTATTGGTCTTTCACAACTCACACTACATTGCTTTCTTTGCAGCCTTCAAAATTTGGTCAAATCCTGTTATTACAGTCTTTGAAAGCTCTGCAGTATATTCATCTCCAAAACTTGTAAAACAGTTGTAATAGAAGGTTTCCTAAGACTAGGAAAGACTGAGGAGAAATAAACAGGGTGCTAAGCCTACTTTGGATGAGTAAAACAAACAAAAATACCTTTCCTTTGTTGTGAAAAGTAATGTAGATGAAACGGTTGAATGGGATTAATGTAGGGCCCAGAGCAATTGCCAGGGTTATACCATGATACACTAACTTCCAGAAGAACCCATCATATGGCCCTGGGACTAGAAACTCCTGCTCTAACCCAGCCTTTAGTGATATGGGAGTAGGTAAGATGCAGAATTTCCAAACTCAGGAAGGAAATTTTTTCTGTGTGGCTTTTATTCTTGCCTTATTTTTAAATCCCATCCTGGACTCTGCTGCCAAATGCTCTAATTCTGTAGGCCTGTTTGGTGCTGATATCTCTCAGACCCTAAAATACTGCTTTCTAGAGGTAGGAAAGAACATTACTCTGGGATGTTCTCAAGCCATGGATTGCAACAAAATTTACTGATATCAGAAGAGCCAAGAATAGAAGCAGAGCTGATCCATTGCTCATATGACATTAATAATAGAGAGAAATTAGAACTTTCCTTTGAGTGCACTGTCTCCAGAACAAGGAAAGTACATTCTGCCCTCACAGTGAAGTCTGCCACACCCTTTGCATAGTTCCTGGTACTCTGTGCCAGCAGTGAGGACACTGTGCCACATGAACACATACACACTGCACAAAGAAGAGAGCCACCTTTAGAATCCTCATCTTAAATGGAAGAAACCACTGGAAATCTTCCAAGACTCCTCATGCCCATGGTACAAGAACGACTGAGTAATGATGCGGACGAGGAATGATCACTGGCTCATTTGCCACGTGGAGAAATGTCTAGCTCCACAGTCAGTGGTTTTTTTTGCATCTAACTGCAAGTTCTGCTGAGGGCCTCACACATTGTCTTTATTGCTGTTGTAAGAAACGGGACGTGATTCCTTTTATTTTCCCTGCACCTGGTTCATGGATTCTTCTTCATGTTAAATTAATTCCTCCATGCACAGCACTCCGCACTCCTGTCTCTTTCCAACATAAATTCTATTACCCCAGCCTCAGCCCCTCCTTCTATGACTTTGAACTCTGAAAAACTGAAGGGCATAGACTGTGGTCCTTCCTAGAAATCCTTGCAAGATACCTGTAAGGTTGACGAATCTCCCTTATGTGACTCTTGGCCTTAATTGCCTTGCATTTTCCTGGCTGGGGAGATTTCTTCCTGGTAGTAGCTTTTACTGCACAGACACAATGAACTGAATTTGGATCCCTGGAACCTTTATATTAAGCTAGATATGGCTGTGAACACCTATAACTCCAGTGCTGTGGGGAGGAGGGTTGGAAACAAAATGATCACTGGACCTTATTGACCAAGCAGTCTGTGTTCTAAAATATTTCAATAATTTGCTACAGTTTTAGTGTTGAAAGCTGTTGCAACCTGTGGACATGTCTCCATTTGTTCATCTACCCACTTCTCAAAGGTACATTTGACCCTTTTCAGTTTTTATGAATGAGGTAGTTGTGAACTTTTATGTACAATTCTGTGAAGATATGGGCTTTCTAGAAATGTATTTGCTCAGTCTTGGTGGAAGTATATATAAAATCTTTTAAGCATATAAACAAAAATCTTTGCAAAATGTTTTCTTAAATTTAACTAATTCTCGGTCTTATCTTCCTTCTGTTGGCTAAAATAATGACTCCAAAAATATTTACCTCTTCTTTCTCAGACACCATGAACACATGGCTTTATACAGCCACAGAGAATGAAGTTTGCAGGTGCAATTATGTATTAATCTAACCTTATACAATGAGATTATTTTGGATTATATAACTGCACTTTTTCTAAACATACAGCTCTTTAAAAGTGATTATTGTCAGTGTGATGTCATTGTCTTTGAAGATAAAGAAGAGGGACCAAGGAGTGAAGGAGGTCCCTAGGGATTGTAAAAGTGAAGAGAGGAGGACTCAAAAGGGAAACCAGTCCATCCTGCATCTTGATGTAAACCCAGGGAGGACTATGCTTAATTTCTAATAGGTAGTATGCTATAGGTAGGTTTAATGTTTTATGACATGAATTTTGCAGTGATTTACTATAGCAGTCACAGAAAACCAAAAGAAGGCAAAGGCATGTGGTAAGTAATTCAAGGACAGGTAAAGAGGCTGGATAAGGTTTCCATCAGGTGCTGCCTCTTCTAAGAGCAAATGTCACTAATTTCTGCCTTTAGCCTGTTATGTTTCTTAAAACATCTCATTACAGCTTATGATCAGAATGTCCCATCAAGCATCTTTCTAGTCATCTCTACCTCAGAGGGGGACTGTTCTCATAGGAAGAGTTCCATCCTCCATTTTGTTTGGCAGTGGCCAGCAGAGAATGTGTTGGACTTTGCTAAGTAGGTGCTGCTACCGAGGTAAGAATGCTGTGACAGAGGACAGGAGCAACTCCTCGAACAGCAGATGATTAGAATGTGGTTGGTTCTTGCAACAATGAATCTCAAAAAAAAAAACCCCACAAAACAAACAAACAAACAAACAAAAAACCCATTCCCTTCCACTGTCCCTCTCACACAAACAGAAAGGCATCTTGTATAAGAAAGTAGCACACCACTTCTCAGGAGTATCCCATGATGCTCCCATAGCAATCATTTAGTAAAATTAATGGTTAAAGGAAAAGATGAACAGTTACAAAATGTACACAAAGAAGATGAAGGTTCAGTAAATAGATATGGGTATTTATTTCAGTTTAGGGTGTCAATCTTACACAAAATATATTAGGTTGTTAGAACAAAACAAAACAAAAACCCTGCTTTAAAAAATCTCATTTTTAAAAGCAAAGCAAAGGAAGAGTATCAAAATGAAAGACACCAGGCACTTATTTCAAAGTTGTTTCTTCTGCTAACATGGGGATTACACTTTGCCTGTCAGCAGAGCCAACCTTGCTGGAGAGACCCATTCACCTCATCCATGGCTCACAAGGAGCAAGACAAAAATAACATAGAACACATGAGTATGAAATGTGACAAGGAATAAAGCATCAAAGGAGATATATTAGGTATGTTTTAGGTGTGAAAAACAGAGTCAATGTGGGAACAGTTTCTACGGGGAAAGTTAGAGAGGCCAAATTGCTTTCAAATCAGAGGATTCATTGTTCACCTAACCTAAACATGTAAGAAGAGACACTGAAATATTCAAAAGCTATGGTTGAATGCAGCAGGATCCACAGTCAGGGAAAGCTGGTCGCTTCATAGCTTTAGCAATGCAATTACCCCCGTAAGGCTCCAACTTCACATCTATAAAAATGAAGTAGCTAACATGTGCATCTCAGAACTGAGGAGAAATTCCAGAGAAACAATATGTGAATAATTTAACACTGAATCTTCACTGAAATAACACTTCAAAAGTGCTGTCATAGAAGGAGCAGTGAGCTGGCACTTTGAAAGCTGTCTGATTGACAAAGTCTTGACCTCTTTATTCGTTCGCTCATTTCATCATAATCACCTTAACAAACCTCTGAAGTCAGTATTATCTGTATTCACATGGCTACAGGATGAGACAGATAGATGTACCTGTCTGCTGAATTTATATGATGAAGTCTCAAGCTAATGTTTCAGACTGTGTCTTACTTGGAGATAGTATCTTCAAAGTTGTAATTAATAAAATGAAGTCATTTAGGTGACACCCTAGCCTATATGCAAAATGATCTGGACACAGATACAGGAAAGAAAGACCTTGAGAAGACATGGGAAAACTATGTCCATCTGCAAATTAAGAAGAGAAGACTCTGAGGAGACTCGCTCGGTTGACACCTTGATCTTAATCTCCAAAACAGTGGAAAAATTAATCTCTGCATTTAAAGCAGTCTAGAGTACTTTGTCATAGTAATGCTAGTAAACTGGCAACACCCAGTTGCAAAGAACTTGGCCACACATTGCAAAAGTAAATTGCCCAAAGAATGAGATTCAAGTTTAAACATGTAAAAAAATCTGCCTCTCTTACACAGTCATGCTTATCTTAAAGAATGCATAGCTTGGCAGACAAAGATGTGCAAGAGATGTTTTTCCCAGAATTGAACTGGCCTAAGAAATATGATCCTTGTTGAAGTTCTGTTAGGGGAAGAACTGGTTGTAAGGAAAGCATTGGAGACACTGGTCTATGGGGCCCTGAGCTGGCAGAAGTGGTCAACTCAGGTCCCCGTGTCTCCAGCTCTTAATTGTTGTCTTCATATAGGTTTTCTAGTGGGGTCTACATTTTGTTTCTAGACCTTTCCAACACAGGCCTCAGAGACATCACCATAGGCTCTGAGAACCTAGCTCAGAGAAGAAATTAGAATGTCAGACTGGACATTCAGATCAATAGATCCAGGATGAGGAATAAAGTTTATTCATTATTTCTCTGACATTAACATCTTTGAAAATGATGTCCTGGATGAAAATTGTCTTAGTTAGGGTTTCTCTTGCTGTGAAGAGACCCCATGACCACAGTAACTCTTATAAAGGAAAATATTTAATTGGAACTGGCTTACAGTTCAGAGGTTCAGTCCATTATCATCATGGCAGAAAGCAAGGCAGCATGCAGGCAGACATGGTGCTGAAGAAGGAGCTGAGAGTTCTTACATCTGGACTCATAGGCAACAGGAAGTGGTCTGAGACACTGGGCATGAACTGAGCATGTATGAGACTGCAAAGTCAGCCTCCATAGTGACACACTTCCTCCAACAAGGCCATACCTAGTCCAACAAAGCCACACCTCCTAATAGTGTCACCACTTTGGGGGTTATTCTCTTTCAAACCATCACAGATACATTTTTCACAAAAACAGTGAGGTCTTGGAGCGTAAGTCAGTGGTAAAGGACTTACCTAGCATGCATGAGGTTCTGGGTCCTATCGGTAGCATCACCACCACCACCACCACAACAACAAATAAAAAGAATTATTGCCCAGGTTTTTTAATCTTTCAGCATTAATAAGGCACTTAGATATCTCTGTGCTCGTTTGTCAATGTAGCAACATCTTTTCTGTACAAAAATTATAAACCCAAGGTGCACAATGCCCATCGCTTAACTCACAGAAGCTACCCACAAACAAGGACCTTCCCTGTCCTTAACTATTCTCCTTCCCTTTATTCTCCTCTTCCTAACCATATTCTACTGCAGGTTTACTTGCCTTTGTGATTGTACCAAGTTTTGTTGATATAATACAAATTAATATACAGCGTGAGTCTTGAAACAACCTAGTCCCTCCTGACTGAAATTTAGGTAGTAGGGGAGCTGTGTTCCTTTCTGAAGGATTGAGGGGAGAATCTCTTTGCCTGCTTGTTTCTTTCTTTCTGCTATCTTCAAAGCCAACCATATTTCATCTATCTGACTCTCTTCTATATAACTATGGCTCCCTCAAAACATAGCTAAGGAAGGTTCTATACTTTTAAGGACTGGTGTGATCAGATTTGGACCATCTGGATGGGAAGAATATTCTCCCTATACCAAGATATGCTGATAATAGCTTCAGTGATTTTTGCAACCTTAAGTCTCCTTTGCCTATTTAATTAAGTATATTCATAGATTACAGAGTTTCGGCCTTAATTTGATTCAAGTGGTATTCACTGTGATATTCCACTAGAGGGCACTAACACATTCTGTAATATATACATCACATTTCAAACAATAATGTAAGAGTAAGTGTGACAAAGTTGAATGTGTATGCATAATTTTTAAAACACATTTAAAAAATATTTGCATTCTCAAGGGTTGGCAGTAGATAACAAAGTGATATAAGGTAGAGTACACTTTTCTATGGATTGCCCAGAGTCTGGGGAAGACACTACATCCAGCATGGGATATCTGAGGGAAAAAAAAATCTACATACACTATGCTCTTATTGTTAGTTATTTTGTGGCGCTCTTACCCTGCGAGGAAATGTCACGAAACACGACAAAATCTGCTAACAAGAGTTTATTAAGATGAAAGGGACAGACGAGTGCCCAGGCCTGTGGGAAAGACACATGTGTAGAGAAGAAGAGGAGAGAGAGAAAGCCGGGAATATGGCACCGGCTTATAAAGGCTTGGCGTGCACAGGTCGAGTAACTACTCCATGCATGCGCAGATCACATGGCTGCGTTGCGCGCTTACACAACCATGTTAAGTCACGGGATCCTGGTCACTTGAGACACCTTGACCCAGAAATGGCTATTTTGACCTGGAACTGGCTAGGCAGAAGTGTCCAGGTCCGCTGGGCATGCGCAAACACACTCAACCGTGGGGGTGTATTGTGAGTCCATCACTTATATCTGTTAACTTTATTTCTCTGGGATGAAATCCTGTCTACATAGCTTCAGTTCCATAATGACATTCAGTTCCTCTTTGTCCCCTCATTTACTGCCCTCTCATAGTCCTGCTAACAACTAAGCTCTTATGCTTCCAGCCTCATCTTTGTTCTCTGTTTCTTCACCCTCCATCTCTACTTGCTCTCTACTCCTGGCTCTGATGGACTCTACAAGAGTTCTGCCTTACCATCTGCAAAACCTCTGTATTCTTCCCTTCTCCCTAAGTCTTGTCTGTCTGTCTCTACAGAAAACACCTGTTTTTTTTTCCTCCCTTGACCACTTGGTTCTCTGCCTCCTCAGGAATGTTTCTCTACCCTACCTTCCACCTTGATATGTAAAAACAATTTTTTCTCAGTCAAATGCTCTAGAGAGCCACTAGGCCACAAGGCAAGGGGATTGTCTGAGCGTCATTTGTACAAGAAACAAAGCTATTCATCTACCACCTGCTTGGCTTTGCCTACATGACCTTATCCAAGTACTGGTTGGAGCAGAAAGTTCACACACACACATTCTATGGGAACTGTGAGCACAAGAAATTCATAACAAGGAATAGCTGAATATTAATCTATGTAACACCAAATAGTCCATGCTAGATGGCTTTCCACTTGACTGACTCTTGGTCTGGTCAAGATATAGCTTTAATACACAGCTGCACTCCTTATAACATATTCTTATGGATCACCACACTTTTCAGAATTGAAATCACCTGAGCATAAAGTGAAATGGGACTAGAATTATAATGATAATTCTGTTAGCCCACGTCTAGACTCAAAGTCATATAAAAGGAAAGATGGCTGTGTAGCTGAAGGGTAAAGCATGTGTTCTCATACAAGGGTATAATAAATGACTCCCCCGCTGAGGATGAGACACAAGCATAGTGCTTTGTGAAGATACTTTACCAGGATAGCTAGATAAGAGACAAGGCCTATGTTGTGCCTTGAAGGATGAAGAAGATGGCAGAGATAGATCATATTCTTCCCATATCCTCCTTTTTAAATAAATACATACAATATTACTCATTAGATATACTTTAATTTTTTATTATTGTTTTATGTCTAGGTGTGTTTTGTGCTTGTATGTCTTTACCACACATGTGTGCCTGGTGCCAATGGAGGGTAGAAGAGGACTTCAGATCCTCTAGAACTGGAATTATACACAGTTGTGAGTTACTATGTGGGTGCTGAGAATCAAGCCTAAGTCCTCTAGAAGATCAAGTGTACTCTTGACCACTGAGCCATCTTTCCAGCTCCTATACTTTAATCTTCAAAAATTAGGAAGAAAAACAAATCCCAAATATGCTATGTTTCTCACTGACCTCTCCTGGAGAAGAAGAGGAAAGAAGAAAGGCAAGAAACATGATATAACAAATACCAGGCAAGTGGGTACTGCTCTGTCAGCAACAAGGTCATCTCACTTGCTAAAGAGCAAAGGATAGTTGTTCTAAGATTGTGAATGGGATATACAATGGCAAAATAATCTGTGTGTGAATTTGACTGAGTTTTTATACCTTTGCATCTTTTAAAAGACAGTGTCTGAAAAAAAAAAAAAACCACTAGAGGGTAGGCTAAGGAAGATGCTTGGAGTCTTTTCTGCAGCCTAGAAATAGCTTCTAAAAATAAAATGCAGTTTTGATAGTCGAGTAAGCTTTCTGTTCTCACATTTCTAGGTGATAGTCACACGTTATTCCCGTTCAGATTGTGAGGATCTAAAATACATAAATATTTGACAATTTTTATAAGAGTGTGCTAATACAAAAACACTGCACATGCATACAGACACACAGCCTCAAAGAAGCTGAGGAAATGACAGGATCATGAAGGCTGCTTTAGTGTCTATGTCACACCAAACTGCTACCAAAAAGGGGAGGAGCTTTCCCCTCTCAACTGTTCCTGGCGCCCACGTACTGAATGTGAGAAAAACATCACATAAACTAACGGTAGCCTCAAAGCTAGCAAAGAACTGACTGAGGCAGGGGTTTTATTATGATATCGCCATGGTCACCAGTCTCCTAAGCTGTATGGTCCTTTATCTCCTAGGAACAGGTGAGTCCTGGCATGCAGGAGTAACCCATTGCTACATCTTGTAGACCAGGGCTCAGATCTTTTCCTGGAAGGCTACAGAATTAGCTCTTATCATATAACTGACTGTCTCAACTTCTATGTTCTTCTTTCACAGGCTCTGTAGAGGCTCAAGTCACCCAGACTCCAAGATACCTCATCACAGAGACTGGGAAGAAGTTGATAATAAATTGCTCTCAGAATATGAATCATGACTCTATGTTCTGGTATAGACAAGACTTAGGTCTGGGTCTGAAGCTGATTTATTACTCAGTTAATGTTGATATTACTGACAAAGGAGAAGTCTCTGATGGGTACATTGTCTCTAGAAAAGAAAAGGCAACTTTTCCTCTGACACTGGAATCTACCACAATCAGCCAGACCTCCCTGTACTTCTGTGCCAGCAGCGAACACAGCACTGCACGGCCAGCTGCTCTCTGAACAAAAAGGAAAGCCACATAAGCAAGAAGCCCCCTCTCTCAGGAGGCTCCCACTCCAGCCAAGAGAAAGTAGCATCTTTTCCCAATGCCAAGGCAGCCCTCTATGACTTCCCAGCCTCAGGGCGTGAACTTCACTTAGTGAGTGACTTCCATGCTCCAGTTTTCAACTTCTTACACCACAGAGTCTTTCAAAACTCAGACAGAACAAGCTCCTTGTGTTAGGTCTAGAGTGCCAGGGCATCAGTGTTTCTTTCTCCCTGTTGGGCTTAAAACTTCAGGTGCAATGGAGCTGCTGTCCAAGGCTAACGCTCCTAACGAGTTTGAGTTTTCTCATATTACTGGCTTCATTATTGATGTTTTTGTCCAGTTGTTTTTGTGTGTGAGCAGGAATGCCATATTCTGTATTGTTTACCAAATCAAACTTTGTCATCCACTAATGTACAAGCTCACAATGTAGGAGTGATCTTCACTGCCCTCTGCTGTCCTTCTACACCAAATCCATACCCATGTTTTGCATACTTCTAAATATTAAGTTCCTTACAATTTTTCTTCACCCCCGCTGTTATTGTATAATCTCTCACCTGGATTCCTCTGACCACCGTTTAACCAGCCACCCTGACTGCCAGCTTGTCAGCTGTTCCTGCTCACAAATCTCACTTGAGCTGACAAACTTTCAGTTTCTTTAATTAACTATCTGCTGTCAATTGTTTTGTGTACTTTTATGTCTCCATACCTTTATGCTGTTGAGTACTGGTCCACCTTTCTGATATGGACTTATGCTTTCCTTTAGCTACTCTGAACTGCCTGCATTATCAAACCGAAGTTTCCCAAAGTGTGCCCTATGCTAACTCACTCCTTATTCTTCATCTGCGATGCCCCTCCACCAGTTCACATCTCTAAGTAATTAGATTCCTCTTGGCATCCTGATGGGTTGAGTGCTCTTACAACAGCATGGTGAGTTCTCTGCCATGTGCCCTTGTTACAGACTGAGAAGAGTTAACAGAAATGTCCAGACCTCATCCGGAGCTTACCCACCATGGCCATGGGACTCTTTGTGTGGCCCTCCGTCTTTCTTAAAATAGATAAGTCAGAGCATACATATGATGTTGAACTTGATATGCCAGACCCTACAGTTACTAGTTCTTATGGAGATAGATACATTACTGCCCTCCCTACATTATTTGTAGTTTGTCCATAATATCTATGGGTCACAATTTCACAGAAACACCTGTTAGATCATCTCATCATCAGGACAGAAGATGAGTCTGCAATGTAACTGGAATATATACCTTGGCCTCCATGTGTGGATGTTGATATAGGACAGTTAAATACTAGTCATTTGGTTCCTGGAGTGCTAAGTAAACGCAATTCTTTAACAGATAGGGTGTTTCTTTAAATAAGACTAAGTATTTCTCCCACACTCTAAATATGTAGACTCTCCGCCTTCTGCCATCAGTTAGACCACAACACTGGAAGTCACATCCTCTGCGCACAACAATGGTTGTCACAGGGAGGAGGTGACCCTTACTTCCTGAGCCCTGCCCTTACTGGGGGAAAATACTGTTCCCACAGAACAGAAGCACTTAGAAGCATTTCCCATCTTCCCACACAGGAACACATTTGAAGTCCCAGGTGCCCTGGTGGTAGGAGTTACAAGGGACCACTTTGGCTTACAGTCTGAGTGGTTCTCAACCTTCCTACTGGTAACGCCCTTTAAAGCAAGTTCCTCATGCTGTGGTGACCCCCAACCACAAAAATATTTTGTTGCTATTTTATAACTGCAATTTTGCTGCTGTTAGGGATTGTAATGTAAACAGGGTAACTAATATGCAAACCCTGTGGGGGCTGTGACCCATAGGTTGAGAACCACTGCAACTGTCAGTGTTTTCTTTCCACTCTTCTTTGTTGGCTCTTTTGATGGGGATTCTTCAATCAGTCCCGATAACAGAATTAGCCTTGGTCCACCCAGTATGCTTCACCCCACCTCCACGGAAGACCTGCATTCTCCACAGTGGTCCTCCAGGACTGACAAACGCTTTCCTTTAATGTCTCACTCTGCATCAGAGATCATTTAAATATTAGTGTAACTCTTCTGTAGTATAAGTATGTCATACTACACTGTGCATTTGCCGACTCTGTTAACATTTGCACAGATGTTGCATGGAGTCATCTATCACCAGCATTTCTAGGAATTTCTGGCAGATGACAAAACCAGAAACATTTTAAGTATATTTTTCAAGTTATTTGCTGATAACTCACACTTCATTGCTTGCCCACATACCCACTCTTGGTGCACCATTGCCCCCATCAGCACTCTTGGTAAACCTTTAGATGATATTTACACCATTGCTGTCACTATCACCAGTGAAACTTGAAGAGGACAAGATGCTTTGTGAGGGGAACTAGTCTATTGCATATTGAAAACATCAACTCCAGTTACCTCCATCCATAAATACAGCTCAGCAACAACCAGAAGTATCTAAAAATAAATACTTTCAGCTGACTAAATTAGTGTACTTCCAGACATGCACAATGCCATTTCACAAGCATGTGCATAGAAGTGCACATACACACAAACACACACACACACACACACACACACACACACACACACACACGCGCGCGCGCGCACTTCCGTGATGCCATCTTTCCTCTCTGAAACATCCAGATGTTTAAGTCTAGATGAGGGAGGCGAGCTCATGAGTGTGGTCAAGAACAATGACATCATAGGCAGTCAGTCTAGAGCAGCAAGAAGACTCACACTTTCCTCGAAACTGCCATGAGAATTAGGCTCATCTCTGCTGCAGTGCTATGTTTCCTGGGAGCAGGTGAGTCCTGGATACTGGTACGTCCTGGGTATTGAGGGAAAACCATATACTGTTATTTCTAGATTGTGCATACCAGATTTTTCTAGTATTGGACTGATTGATAGCCTTGTTTTCACTTCTTCTTCACCAACAGACCTTGTGAATATGGAAGTAACCCAGACACCAAGATACCTGGTCAAAAGAATGGGAGAGGAAGCTTTGCTGGAATGTGTACAGGATATGGACCATGAAAGAATGTACTGGTATCGACAAGACCCAGGTCTGGGGCTACGGCTGATTTATTTATCATATGATGCTAACAGTAACAGTGAAGGAGACATCCCTGCAGGATACAAGGTCTCTCGGAAGAAGCGGGAGAGTTTCTCCCTGATTCTGGAGTCTACTAAAACCAACCAGACATCTGTGTACTTCTGCGCCAGCAGTATATCCACAGCTCTGCACAGCCACATCCTCTTCGCACAAAAAAAGCACCCATGGGAAGGGAAGGAGGTGGCTCTACCTCATGGCAGATGCTGCTGTCTTTCAAATCACATAGTGCCAGTTAGAAAGAGGTGGCCACTAAAGAGGAAACTCTGCAAAGGCCTATCTCAGCAAAAAAAAAAAAAAAAAAAAAAAAAACATAATTCAGAAGACAATGTGAACTTAACCTGTCCCAAAATATGAGCTATCCTAAACTAAATTCATGAGACTGACACCCTATAAGATGTTATCTTTCATATTAGCATTTTAAATGATTTCATCCTTCCATTTCAAGCCCTGATCACTTCCAATAAACTTTGTTTACTTTGTTCTTTGTGGTATATCACCAGAAGGCACTAACACATCTCTGCTCTTTAGATAAGCTGTACTGTGTCCAGATCAAACTGTTTATAAAGTTTGAATTTATTTATTCCATTTAATACCAAACAGTCTGATTGATCAGAGACACAACTTCAGATTCTCTTATCAATTCTGTTTCATAGGACAGTCTTTAATCAAGGCAAGAGTAAACTATGGTGCAGGTGGTCAGGCTGTACCATTCGCACAACCACCTGGATAGTGTGCTTGTTTGGGAGAATGAAATACAGAAAATACAAGCTGAGTCTCAAATTACAAGATTTAAAAAAAACTAACGAGACAAAACAAACCTGAAACAGCATATTTAAAATTTTTAATTTCATTTTTTGTTTATTTTTGCAATGTGTGTGTGTGTGTGCGTGTGTGCGTGTGTGTGTGCCACAGACATGTTTTCATGAGCACATCCATTCACACATATATCAGAGGACAACTTGCAGGGATTAAAGTCAGGTTGACAGGTTTGGCTGCAGGTGTCTTTACCCACTAAGCTGTGTAGTTGGTTCTGTGACAATGTAACAGTATTGGTACATATATAGGAAGTCAGATATGAAAAGTAAATATGTATTATAATGTTTAGGACTATGTTTACATGAGAAATTGGACACTAGCTGATGTGGGATAATGGCAGGCAAGAACAGAAGAACTATGATTAAAAAAAAAAGAGTATTCTGTTTTGTGTGCAATCCCCCTGCAATGAAGGAATAGACTATCCAGGAATGAAAAGTCTCCTGACTGAAGTTAAAACATCCAGAACAGAGACAAGACATCCTCATAGATAGGACCATATAGAGAGATCTTTGGTGTATGTGCAAACCTCACATTACCCACAAATCCACTATTGCCCACAGCAAACATTGCTGAAACTCAGATCAGATGGAGGAAAAAGGAGCAGGTCTAAGTGGTGTTTGCATTCCTGTTGCTAACAGTGATCATCTGCATGCCATCAAAGTCAAGTCTCTGGTTCAAAGTTTGCCACCTGAATCTCAGGTTATGCGGTAGCTGCCTCTTGCTTCCTCCACCATGTTCATGTATTGTAGAACAAGCAGAGAGTAAAGGAACTTCAAAATGTGCAGAGATGAAATAGCATTCACGGGATTAAAAGATTGTTGAAATAGGTTTGAGTTTGTGCATAAATTGAAAGTAATATTCTAAGAAAAGTTCGAAATATAGCTTCTTCAAGGCACATAAAACCTCACTAATCCTCTGAAAATACTGCCTATTATATATATATATAATTTTAAAATAGAAGCTTTCCCAGAAAAAGGCTACTTTAAATCAGCCCAAGAAAACACAGGTTTTAATTATAAAATTGGTCCAATCTAATAGTAAATTATCCAATATTAAATGGAAGTTTCAAGTGGAGGGGTATATTTGACCAAAATACATTATATGTGTGCATGATATTCTCAAACAAAAAAATTTATTAAGAAAAAATCACAGAGTATATTCTGATCATACCTTCCCTTCCCCAATTCCTTCCAGATTCTTCTCACCTCTCCACCCACCCAGATTCTGCTATACCCATAGGTCAGTGCCTCACTTACAGAGAAGCTTCCTTTTACAGTAGATGGGACTAACACAGAGACCCACAACTGGACAGTATGCACACCGTGGAGAGATTTTGAAACACTCAGTCCTAATTAAAATGTCTTCACCAAATTCCTCCCCTCAGGTTTCAGGGAAATATGCAAAAGAGGAAGCAGAAAGATTGCAAGAGCCAGAGAGGATGGATGACTCCAAAGGAACAGAAAGAAAAAAAAATGTTTAAACGTGGACACTTCAATAGCATTCTTTGCTGGGGCACAGTGAGGCAGAGCTTCTCCTGCAGAAAACAAGGACAGTGAGAGCAGGAAGTAATTGTCTCTTCTCTAGAGATATTTCAGGCAATGTAACACAAATGACTCTGACAGGCACTCTTTTCTTTTTTTTTTTCTTTTATTTTACAATAGTATTCAGTTCTACATAACAGCCACAGATTCCCTTGTTCTCCCCCTTCCTGCCCCCTCCCCTTCCCCCCAGCCTACCCCCCATTCCCACCACCTCCAGATCAGTTTGGGAGGAATCTAGGCAGTGGTACCAGGTCCTAGGCACTCTTTTCTTACAATTAACAACAGGGAACCTATGTTAAAACAACATGCTCCTGGCCACACAGCTTGTGAACCTGGTCACTGTGCTTTGTGTTGTTTGTTCTGCAATTCTATTTGTGATTTGCTAGCTCTTAGATGAGTCACTGCACAACACACACCCTGCTTGGCTTCATCTTTTAAACACCTGCCCAGTGGCCATGGACCCTTTTGCTCTGGTTCCTTTCTGCACATGATGTTTCTGAAGAGTCTAGATTCTTTGAACAGGATCACTTTCCCACTGTGGCTCTAGGGTTTTGCAAGGCGATGAACCCTTGTTTTGTTT
The DNA here is from genome assembly GCF_004664715.2 of Peromyscus leucopus. Lineage (NCBI taxonomy): Eukaryota > Metazoa > Chordata > Mammalia > Rodentia > Cricetidae > Peromyscus > Peromyscus leucopus. Next base: position 46,235,496 of record NC_051065.1, on the reverse strand, counting down.
AGTGGCCACACAGCCTGGATTTGGACAACATTTGTGTCTCTGGAAACCTCTGCTCCAAGTCTGACCTGATTTCTCATCACTTCTATGGTCTCCTTGTCACCCTGAGACTTGCATCTGTTAGTCTGAATTAGATTCTCCACTTTTCAGTGTCCGTGGTCTCTTTTCCTTTTGGTTCACTGTATCTATCTGCTAGGGAAACATTACCCAGTAATGTCCTAAGAAAAATGAAATAAAAGTAAAAGTTTTGCTCTTAACGTAAATGAAAATGTCTTTTTTATATCTTTCATATCTTGAGTTATTAGGGAAATCTGTGTTAAAAATTACATCCTATCTGAATTTTACAGACTTTTCCATGCAATTTTATAATTCACTGTTATCAAGAAATTGATGACTGCTAGAGGAGGAAGAGTCAGTTTTCTTTAGGGATGTGGGATTTAAGAGGCTAGCCACAGCCCAGCAAATGATCCTATACCCACGCACACCACACAAACCCAGATAGCAATAATTGGACTCAGTGCATTTACAAAGTGCAGAGCATATGAAACTGGGAAGTGAAAATGGTGGGGATTATGGGAGTAATTGTGGAGGTAAGAATGAGTAGACTTATCCAAATACACTATATGCATGTGGGGCATTTTCATTCAATAATATAACCCAATGTTATTTACCTTTTCAATCATTTTAAATTTTACTTTATAGTTTTAGTTAATAAGTGTTCTTGTACTGAATATTTTTAATTCTTGGGATTTTGAAACTCTGTGAAGATAAACCTCCAATTCATTTGTTCTATATTCATTAAACACACAGGTGAATATATGTGTGTTGCATACACACACACACACACACACAAACACATAGGTACACACACACACACACATTTGAATATAAATGATGAGAGAGTGAAAGGGAGAGTGAGAGCGTAATTTTATAACAGAATCTAGGAATCAGGAGAATGAGATAGGTAAGTTTTGCAAGAACTTCTTCCTGGGTTCCATATTTACCTTAGGAAGTCAGACGTGCCATTCTCAGTTGCCAGTTAGAAAAACACATTAAACTATAAAAACGAGGCAACCTTCAGTAACTCTGATGCTAATCCATGGTTATGGAATTATAAAGAAATGAATTTGAGTCCTAAATTTGTCACTTCTTTTTAGATTCTGTGAATTTGTGTAAGCTACATTCTCTTGGTCTTATTGTAAAAATTTCCAATTCGTCAAATACAGTGACAGTCATGTCCAAATAATGCAGTCTGTGGCAGGAGAGATGATGCAGGTGTTCAGAGCATTTGTTGCTCATGCTGAGGACCAAGGTTTGGTTCTTAGCACACACATTATGACTCACAACTATCTGCAATATAGTTCCAGTTAAAGAGGATCTCTTCTGAACTTCATGGGCACCAGAACACTCAAACACATAAAATAAGATAAAAATTCTAATTTTGAAAAATATCTCAATCCCTAATACATGGATATTTCAGGAAAATAAAAAGGTAATTAGCTCTGATTGTTTTCCGTAAATAAACTATGTAAGCAGTTGTATGATATATGGAATTGGTTACATAATAATGACAAATCATAGCACTGTGATTAAACGTTAGAGAGGAATGACCTGGTTCATAGTCTATACTGAACTGAATTAGAATAAAATAGATATTATTACAAACTTCTAAGGACTATTTAAAATATTAATGATTGTGATAATATTGAACTAAAGTAAGACATATGAGACATATACACATGCATAACTTCAGATTAAATAAATGAGGCATGTGAAGAAAAGGACCTTAATGACTTTCAGAACATAAAAGACAAAAACAATGGAAATATCACTTATTGGAAGGATTGGACTTCAGAAATAGATGTTAGTTTAGTATTGCATGCATGCTGGGGGAGAAAAAATAAGTTCAATTAGGAAAGTGTGATGAGAACAACAGAAATTCATTACAGCCAATGTTACATCTCATTTGTGTTTGTATACTCAAAAAGTAGCACAATCATAATGGGTAGACAAATGATGTACAGGTGGCAAGTGTATTCTGGGATGCCTTTTGAATGAATGACTCATCCCACGTGAAGAGCTAAATAGTTCCTCTAGGGGGCAGTGCAATTTTTTTATTTTTTATTTTATATGTTTAGTAAAAAGCCAGCTTTCCACAAAAAGAAATTAACAGAATAGTAAGAAAGCAATTACACTGTGGAGAGGAAAGTTGAGTGTGAGCTTGATATTTTAGTGCCTTTTCTCAGGAAAGAGACAATTGCTTAAGGATGTGGACTTTTCTGCTGCTTCTCCTGGGTCAAGGTAGGAGTTTGTCCTAAGCAGAGCCTGGGGTCCATGTTAATGCTGAGTTGAGGTATGGGGACACTTTCTTCTCCCAAAGAAGAATATACAAGCCAGAGGATGAAGAAGGTGTCTTAGATTAGAGGGTTCTGTCAGAGACTGTTGATAAAAGGCTGTGCTACATGATTTTGGGAAATGTGGTGATACCAGAGTAAAAAAAGTAGAAATCTTTGCCTTCAGACATGTATGACTTGAAACTTATTTGCCTTCATGGATCTCTATGTCTCTTAAACTAGGCTCTGTGTTGAGTGTCCTCGTCAACCAAAAGCCAAAACAGGACATCTGTCAAAGTGGAACCTCGCTGAAAATCCAGTGTGTGGTTGACAGTCAAGTTACGATCATGTTATGGTACCAACAGTTCCAGGGGCAGAGCTTGGTGCTCATGGCAACTGTAAATCAAGGCTCAGAAGCCACATATGAGAAAGGATTCACCAAGGACAAGTTTCCTATCAGCTTCCCAAACCTAACATTCTCAACTTTGACAGTGAGCAATGTGAGGCCTGAAGACAGCAGCTTCTATTTCTGCAGTTCTGGAGACACAGTGCTGGCTGCAAGTGAGGGATCTCAGCAAGAACCCCCTCTTCCTCCACCCAGCTCTCCCTAGATGAGCCTGAGGGCACTGCCAATGTACTCAGTGTAAAAACCACAGCTTCTGAGTGACACCTGTTCATCAGTCTGTGGGCACCGTGCATGTGAACAGAAGATGACAATGGAGAGAGAATCTTTAGGACTCACTAAAGAACAAATGAGAGAGTGAGGGCAAATATTCACCCAGAAATATGCTTACAAATACTCTGTTAATTCATTTTAGTAAAAATTCAAAACCACCTGCTCACTATTTATCTCAATGATATATTTATCTTATTTCTTCCATATTGTATCTCACCTGATTGAGCATAGTGTTGGTCTATGTTAATGTTCGTTGACTGATCTTGTCAAATAGGACCTTAATGTACTCCAGATACTCAAGATGACACATGAATGTTAGATCATTACAGGATTTCAGGAGTCTGCTCCATTGCTGAGCTTTGAAGTATTCCAAGAGTTCCAATTCATGTTTTATTATCAACTTTAATAACAGTCAGCACATTATTGTCACCCCAAAGAAAGAGGCACAGTGCTCAGTCCTTCCTTTGGATGTGCTCCATTTGGTTGGACTATTCTTGTTCATTTGTTACATAACGTGCAAAGCTAAGATGGTACTTTAGAGGTGAAACAGTGAAAAGGCCTGTGATGGAAGAAGCTCCTGCTGCTAGGGCATAGGCCAACCAGACCCAGACTGTCTTAAGAGTCTATTGCCAGAAGCAGGCTGATCTCTGTGAGTTTGAGACCAGTCTGATTTACATAGTGCCAGGCCAGCCAGGAATACATAGTATGACCATTTTTTTTTTTTTTTAAGAAAAAGGAATCTATTAAAAGGTAAATGTGGTGGCACAGCCTGCAGCCCAAACCCTGAGGAAGCTGTGAGTGCAGGAGGATTAGATCTTCAAGTACAGTCTGGACTGCATAAAGGCAGTTGAAAAATGAAAAATCTAGAAAGACAAAACAAATTAAAAAGGCCTGTAGTAAACAGGGAGTCTTGTTTGGATCCCTCTATCAGTTACTTTTCACAAGAGGAAACTGAGAAGAAAATTCACTGTGTTCTGTGATCACTTCAGGTTTGGAACCTGGGCTATGTTTTAGGACTTGCCTGCCTCCTTTGACTTAGAGCACTCACAGACAGGTTATATTGGATGTCTGTTGTTTATGGATAGGCAGTGATGGATAACAGAGGACTATGATTTACATCTGGGGTATGATGCTTCGGATGGGTAGGTCCTTACCTGTCTATGCCTCACTTATACCAAACAGAGGGAGCCTAGAAAATAGCTCTCCCTAGGTTTTATAACCTATAACATGAATCTTAAATGGTCTTAATAATAATAAAAAAAATCTCAGTGTCATTTACTGGAATAAATTCTGAAAGATCAGAGAAGCAGAACAAGCCATAGCTAACCTCACCTCACCAACTTCTCAGCAGATCCTGTTTCCTCAAACTGGAAGCCTCTGAGACCTTATCCGAATGGATCTCAGCTGAGCTGCTGCTAAGGGCCTAAAAGCTTAAAAAGCCTCTAGTTCCTAGTCCTCACATCGTATATACCTTTCTGCTTCCTGCCACTACTTCCTGGCATTAAAGGTGTGTGTGTCAGCATGCCTGGCTGTTTCCAGTGTGGCCTTGAACTCTCAGAGATCTGGATGGATCTCTGCCTCCCAAGTGACTGGATTAAAGGTGTGTGTGTGTGTGTGTGTGTGTGTGTGTGTGTGTGTGTGTGTGTGTGTGTGTATGTGTGGCATCAATTTCTGGCCTCTTTGTCTATCTAGTGGCTGATCTGTTCTCTGATGCCAGATAAGTTTATTAGGGTGCACAATATATTGGGGGACACAATATCACCACAATACCACAAATGACACATGAGGATGCTGTGCTGAAGGACATTCTGATTTTAGGGGGACACAAAAAGAGCTCAGGTTGTTCTGGTCAGTACTTCTTTATTTTAAGAATGTTGGATTTTCTGCACATTCTACAGCTATGCAAGTAAGTAATCATGTATGGATTCTGTGGTGGCTCCAGGCCACCTAAAAATTTTGTTGGAGGAAGATCTAATCTGTGAGCTACTTTTCTTTTTCTTTCTTTCTTTCTTTCTTTCTTTCTTTCTTTCTTTCTTTCTTTCTTTCTTTCTTTCTTTCTTTCTTTCTTTCTTTCTTTCTTTCTTTCTTTCTTTCTTTCTTTCTTTCTTTCTTTCTTTCTTTCTTTCTTTCTTTCTTTCTAGAAGGTGATGCAGGCTCTTTGCAGCATTTACATCCAGATGTTATTTGATCTGAAAACTTGTGAATGGATAACCAAGGAAGACCTAGCCAGAAAGAGCAATTCATTTTCAAGAGTATATTCCTGAATTCATGATATTCATTATCTTTGCTTTGATCTATGTCCAGTAACATAGAAATGCCTTATGACAGTAGGATACATGGGCCTGTTTTCTGGAGGAATGTGCCCATTGTTCTGGAATCATCATTGTAGTCTAACTCACATATGATTCTGAAAGGCAGCGGTGAAGGGAAGCCATCTGGGGGCTAATACTCTGTCCCATGAATTTAATTGCCCACAATTCACAGGAGAGATGGACTGTGTTCAACTTTTGCATTTTTATTTAGTTTTTTTTTAAATCTTTCCAATCCTGCTTTTCTACTTTTGGCATTGTATTTCTGCCTCAACCTGGTCAATTGCTTCTTCTTTTCTTAAAAAGTTATTATTTTGTTATTTTTTAAAGCAGAATAAGATTCCTCTGAGCACATGTAACACATTTTCATTACCTGATTAATTTCTTTTTTTTTTTTTTTTTTTTTTTTGTTTTTTTAGAACCATTGATCAGTTTGTTTATTCACCCATCTACTCCAAATTGCCACTGGTTATCTCAACTACCTCTAAATTAAATTAATCTTAATTTCTAGAAAATCTACTTGGATATTTTAGAAATATGAGTAATCATTTAAAATGCTTTCTCTTTAATATTCTTGAATTGTTTTATTTATTTAAAGATACTAAACATCCATTTGGAACTTTCTATGATGATGATGAGAAGGAGGAGGAGGAAGAAGAAAATGAAGATGTTATTTTGTGCCTGTTATTCTGACTTTCAGAATCTGCTGATTTTCACCAAGGTGGCTTATTGTCTTCTGCATTATATGACTAGATATTTTTGAATCACCCTTGGGAATTCTTTAAATATTGGACTAACAAAGTTTTTATTCAGGAGATATTTATGCTTTCTCTTCCAAACACTGAGGGTTTTAAAGACCCAATAGCATTTTACTTATAATTCTTATTGTGCTTCCTGGTCTTAGAAAGGTCTGTGCCCAAATCTTAAATAATATAAAATAACTATATTTTAAGTATAAAATGCATTATATACATTATATACAGATATATATGTTATATATATAATACAGATAAAACACTGTCATCATGATTATGCAGAGGAATTTTTCTAAATGTTAACCCTAAGTTATGGCCAATTATAATTCTCCTTGCCAATATTCCCTGTTTCTGAAATTTCCTGGCTTGTCCTCTCATTCTGTGTGCAGCTCTTCCTACATCCTATCCATGAACGAAGAGTCTCTTCCAGCCTCTGGTCCTACGCAAGGTCAGGTGGGTGTTCTTCTGCCTTCACGTGCACGGATGCTTTAGAACACTGTGGTTTGTGTGCTTGTGTGAGTTTTGTTTGTTTATCTGATGGGAATGTTGTCAGTCTATCTTCCTGTTTCACACTACCATTTCTTAATAAAACAGATTTCATCTCTTCCTATGTCGATGGTCTATTATTCCATGGAATGTATTTCCATATTCAGAGGGTTCTGATTCTTCACAGTTTGACCTCAAATTGACCATTTTTTCCCGAATCAAAAGATACTAAAGTAAACAGATACAGACACAGAGAATACAGACAAATTCACAGCATCTACATGGCAGCTCATAACTGTCTTCAATTTCAGTTCCAAGGGTTCTGATTCCCTCTTCTGACTTCTGCAGGTACTGCATACACACATGTGATGCTCAAAACTGCACACAGATGAAGCACCCATATACATAATTTTAATTTAATTTTTCAATTTTGGCTCACACTGCTTTAAAGTTGCTTCTTAGAACTTTGTTTGGTTTGCCGAAGAAATCTTTCATATACATTTCATTTTAAAGTTTGCCCCTAGGAATATTTCAATTTTCTCCATTATTTCACCAAAGACCATTTGGCCATCCAAACATTCTTTATTAAATTTCTATGTATTTATATTGTGTTTCTTTTTCATTGATTCTAATTTTATTCTGTTCTGAAAGAATACAGGAGACTTTTTATTTGTGAAGATTAGTGTTATAGCATAAGATGTGATGTATTTTGGAGAAAGTTTCAGACATTGTTGAACAGAATGTGTGTTCTTTGGGTGGATAGGTCATAAATGTCACTTACATCTATTCAGTCTATGTAGCACTTGAACTTTGAAGTGTGAAATATCTACTGGAATGGCACAGGCATTAAGAGAATGGGATGCTGTAATCAATCACTTTTACTGTATCTGGTCCTATTTGTCCTTTTATACACAATAGATACTTTAATATGAAATTGAATTCACAAATGTTAAATTCATATATCTTTATAATAGCTTAATATTTGGGGTTCATTATTCATTTTATTAATATGTAGTGATGTAACTTATCTATTTTGATAAAATTTTCATTTATGTCTACTTTGAAGGTATGTATGTAGCTATTTTTACTTGTGTCCTGTGTCCACTACTTAATACACACTTTTCCATCCTTTCACTTCTAGTTTCTGATTGTCTTTTCCAGTTACGTGTATTTCTTCCAACAAATACGAATTGCCACTCTGCATCATTGAAGTGGATAGTTAAGACTATTTATTATTAATTAATATTTGATGACTGTTGCAATTTTGTTGTATTTCTCCTTGAATGGTCCCAATCTTGTAATATATGTTCATCTTAAAAGTTTGCTTGTTTACTGAGTTGAGTTTGTGTTTGATTTAGTTAATAATTTGTTCACTTCTCAACTAACAATACCTCCTATAAATTTTATTTTTCCTTAGATCTCCTGTTTGTGAGTTTTTTTTTTCATCTGTGAAAAATATTTTCTTAAATATTTCTGAAATGGTAGAGCAGTAATCATGAATCACTCATTTTGCCTGTGATTATCCTGCAAAGTCTTGTCTTTTCATAAAACTAAAGAAATAGCCTTGCTGGATATAGCAGTATTAGTTGGCTGGTATTCATTTTAGTGTGTGAAAAAGCCTTTTAACTTTGTTTTAGATTTTAGGGTTTCTGCCAAGAGACTGAAGATAAATACAATGTTTATGTATTTTAGCAATTTCTTATTACTATGATATAGTAGACTATGGGGGTCCAGCCCCTCAATAGATCTTCCTCTGGGTCTAGGAATAATCCACAACCAGCTGAATATCCACTCTGTGATGATAATAAATGAATCTAAGTACATGAAACTCTTTAGTTCATACACTTTATTCTTCTGAGTCAATTCTCTTTTTACAAAGCTTCAGTTCCGTCCTCACACTCAAATCCTCTCTGTCCCTTCTTTTCTTGTTCTCTCCTAGTCCTACTTATAACTAAGCACTTATGCTCTCGACCCCATCCTCATCCTCCATTCCTCAGTCCTTCATCTTTCCTTCCTCTTCTACTCTCTTAATCTGACTCAAATCTACCTACAATCTGCAAAAAAATTTCTTCTGCTTTTTCCTAAGGTCCAGTCACTCTAATCCTAACATGGAGTCAGGAATTCTGCCCCATTCATTACTTGCACCTGGTAATGCAAAAAACCTTTTGATATCAGTCAATAGCTCCACAATACCACTAGGCTTGTCAGAGAAAGGGATGGTCTTTGCTTCATTTGCACAGGAGATGAACCTATGCATCTATATACCCACCTGTTTCTTAGTCACAGGAAACAGACATTTTCTCTGTAGGGGTGTTACCTAGTTCAGATCAGTAGTAGGACTGAGAAGCTTATACTGTTTGCTGTATGTCCTAGGAGTATGAGCACACAAGAAATTAATAGCAGGAAACAGCTGATATGTTAAATGCCAAATAACCTCAAATATTCCTTGATATCTCCAGAACGATTCCTTGATTTTTCTAGGTATAGCTTTATCATGTACAGCTGACTATTTCATATGCTTGCAGTCTGTAGCACTCTGTATTCTTTCTTTTATATGTACTCTTAATATTTTTAACTAGAATATAAAATCGATTGTTTACTTTCTAATGCCTTTTGTAGTTGAATATCCACTTGGTTTCTAGGTTTGGAAAATTTTGGCAATAATTCCACAAAATAAGTTATCTTTTCTTTGGTTGGTATTTCAAAATTCAAAGTACCCACGTGGATCCTTAAATTTTGTCTTTGCCCAAATTTAATCATGCCACAAATTCCTGAAACTTGTGCTCATAATTTCTGTTTTCATGTCCTTCATTTCTATCTAGATAAATATTTTTCTTATCCTTGTGCTCAGGGCCTTATTGTTTGTTTGTTTGTTTTCTTTCTTGATTCACCTTCCTTGCTGGTCTTTCTTTTCATATTGATTGTATTAAATTTTTTAAAGCTGTTTCTAACCAAAATATCTTAGCTACATTTAGGATCATAATTTTCTTGCTGAATCTGCTACCTAAGATCATGAAACAAATATCCACCCATATCTATTCTTTTATAATTTTCTTTGAGCTCACCGCTAATTATAAAAATGAAATATTTGAAGTCTTTATCCATATTTGAATCATTTGAATAGAATGGAATTTAGTTTTTGAAGAGGGAAAATTTATCAAGCAATGGTATATTTTCTCACATAAAAAAGTTTACAAGTTCTTCTGAGGTGAGATCATCTAAGCCAATAGGAGATTAGACAGGCATGGGGACATAGCTGTAAACCCAGCATTAGCACCCAGGAGCTGAGGAAGCAGAATTGTGAATATGAGTATACCAGGGACTGGTAACAGTGCACTGTTTCCAGATAAGCAAATAAATAAATAAATAAATAAATAAATAAATAAAAATAGCAAGGTTGTTCTCAAAGGGAAGTTCTAAAAAGTATTTATTTGAGCAAAGCTAAATATTTGATTGAGACTAACAATGTGTATGTACTCACTTGCCCCTCAGCTGGCTTTCCCAAGATTGTGTAACAGAGCAGATGTTATGGGTTTGGAGAGGAAATGTCAGGCCCAGCTGAAGCAAGATGATTTTAATGTACAAGGTTTTCTTGCTAGCATTGTACTAGTGCAGGTGGAGAATTCTTCCATGAGGCTTGTAAAACTTTACAGGATCTTTTTAATCCCGTTCACCAAGAAGAGATGAATTTACCAGCTCTCTGTCCTCCAAATGTATGGCAGTCTATACATCTTAGGAACAACATCAAGTGGAGGGAGCTGCTAACTGGTTGAATTTAACACCAAATTTTGTCTAGGTGATATAATCAGAATCTACTTTGATATCACACACACACACACACACACACACACACACACACACACACTTAATATATTAAACTTTGCATGGTATGGAAGCCACAGGTATTTTCATTATAACATTCCACATAATGACAGTTCCTGGATCCTACATTAAATTTTTTCAGCTTACTCTTCATTAGTTTCAATTAATCCAAGTAGTTCCAATAAATGCAGAAAGTGAGTAGAAAGAGTGACTGTTGTATAAACATGAAAATTCACCCTTTCGTTATACCAGAAATTCAATCTTTAATAATCAGAATGTTGCAAATGTTAATCCTTCATATTCACCTCTCTATGATGAACTTTGCCTGAATAATGAGTAAAACAAATGCAAATAGCACCCCCTCAATATGAAACTTTCACATTGGGTATTGAGTACAAAGTGGGATACAGGAAGCAGAGGAAGGTGGTGTGAGAGTGTGTATTAGTCCCTCTTATTACTGTGTCTGAGCACCTAACATGAAGTACTTATAAGAGGGAATTATTTATTTTGGGTCACAGAAGAAGAATTTTCATCTCACAGTTTTTGGCTCTGTTCCTTCTGTTCCTATGGCAAGTCTGAACCTCATTCATCTTACTATGAAGAGGAAGCAGAGACCCAGTGGGTGACAGTACCTGGGAAAGACATTGGCACAAGGAAAAGACAGTGATGTAGTATCTCCTACAGAAGTTTATATTCTCCCTTTTCCCGGTCATCCCTAAATAATATCACAATGTATACACAGTGTCTTCCACAAGGAGCTTGGGTGAGATATTTTATAGTCAAACCGTTATCTTCCAACCCAGGGCCTTCAATGACTAATGTTTTATCATTCAAAGTCATTCAGTGAATCTCAAAGTATTCTAACTTCTACAATGTTTCAAACTCCCAGGACAAGTATCTCTTCAGAGACTCAAGACATTCTTTTCTATATGACCTAATACAGTTAGGATTTTCACTGATCTTTTATCTGGAGTAAGCCAGTTCAGGCACCCTCCCCACTATTGCTAGTAGCTTGAATCATCCTTGTGGATTCCTGGGAACTTCATTAGCACCCAGTTTCCCTAACTGTCATCATAGGGCCTTTCTCCAGTAAGTGATGAAAGCAAGTGAAGAGATCCACAATCAAACACCAGGACAAGCTCCAGGAGTCCAGTCGAAGAGAGAAAAGAGGGATTCTACGAGCATGGGGCATCAAGATCATGATGGGGAAACCTACAGAGACAACCAAACCAAACTAGTGGGAAGTCATGAACTTTAGACCAACACCTGTGGAACCTCCACGGGACTGGACTAGGCCCTCTGCATAAGCTAGACAGTTGTGTAGCTTGATCTGCTTAAGGGACACCCTGGCAGTAGGATCAAGATCCATCCCTGGTTCATGAGCTGGCTTTTTGGAGCCCACTACCTATGGTAGGACACCTTGCACAGACTTAATGCCAAAGTAGGACCTTGGACCTGCCTGTACTGAATGTACCAGGCTCTGCTGACTCCCCTTGGTAGCCCTTATCTTCTTGTAGGAGGGAATAGGGGTTATGTGGGTGGGGGAAGGCTGGAGGGTGGAGGAAGGAAGAGGGGGATCTGTGATTGATATGTACAATGAATAATAACATTTCTTAATTACAAAAAGACCTAATACAGGGGGGAAAACCCTAAAATTTTCTACTTCCCACAAGGAAAATCACATTGTATACATTCTCATTATAAGAAGATAGAGGGGAAGGAATGTGATACATCAAAAACAAGCTCTAGAAAGCCAAATAGTAAATCTAGCTCCAAGATCAAGCATTTGGGCCTGTTTGGGCATGAAGTCAACTGTGCACTCCAAAAGGCTTGGGAAGCCCATTCTTTCTAGTTGCACCTCATGTGACCTCTTTGTTGGTCAAACTCTGATCACTTCCTCCAACTTTCCCTAGACTCTGTATTCACTGCATCTGCAACTTGTTAGGGTCTTGACTGTGTCAGCTTCATCCTAACAGCCTTACACATTACCTTTGATAAAGTACCCACTATAGATTCTGAAAATGGTACACATTGTGAGATATCTGATCTACTTTTGGAAGTTTTGTTGGAAACTTCCTTGAAACTGTTAATGAACTTTCCTGGAAAGAAGGAACATGTGATGTTGACTATTTTACAGGATAATTAACTAGTGACATTGTTGGGATGCTGAGGTTCAAACCCTAATTGAATTTAATCATGGTCTACCTTTCAAGTCATTCCTTGCCCACCTTGTGACAAAGAGTGAAACCCTTTGAAACGTGCTAACTAAGCAGTCTGCTTGCTTCCAACAACTCAGAAGTTAAGAATGTCATCAGTGTATCTAAGGTTTACAGCTGATGTTTCCAGGCCTAAGTGTAATATAGAGCACTGAGGTTCCAGCAACATATTTGAAAAGTGTCTTGACTTATGGCTTTCTTTGATCTTTTGCTGAAAAACAAAAAACAAAAAACAAAAAACAAGAAATAGTTACTACGTTAGAAGATGGAATTTGGCTAACCAAATCTGTGATCTGAAAGATGGTCACTCATAATAAGCTATAAACTTTCATTTATCTCCTTTGATGTAAAGTCCTTATTTACATTCTGTGTTAGTTAATTTGTTTGATTGACTGATTGATTGGTAGTTTGGTTTTTTGGTTAGTTACATTAACATTTATGGGACCAAAATGTGGCCTCCCCAGAATGAATAAATAATTAAAATAAATAATTATAATTTTGAAAAATAACTCAACTCATAAGTACACAGATAATTGAGGAAAATAAAAAGAAAATTAACTCAGGTTTTTTTCCTATAAGTAAACTATGTAAGTAGTTGTATGATATATGGAATTGGTTACATAATAATGAAAAATCATAGCACTGTGATAAAACATTACAGAGGAATCACCTTGTTTATAGTCTATACCGAACCAAATTGGAATAAAGTAAATATTATTACAAATTTCAAGGGACTATTTAAAATATTAATGATTGTGATTATATTGAAATAAGGGAAGATATATGAGACATAAACATACATACACCTTCATCTAACTTTTGATTGAATAAATCAGACAGGTGAAGAAAAGTACCTTTTTGACTTTCTGAACCTAAAAGACAAAAACATTGGAAATGTCACTTATTGGGAGGATTAGACAACACAAATAGATGTTAGTTTAGTACTACATGCATGTTGTGGGAGGAAAAAAATAAGTTCAATCATGGAAAGCGTGATAAGAACAACAGACAGTTGAAATTCATTCAAGTGAATGTTGCATCTCGTTTGTGTTTGTATACTCAAAAAGTAGCACAATCATGATGGGTAGACAAATGATGTACAGGTGGCAAGTGCATTCTGGGATGCCTTTCAAATGAATGACTCATTCTATGGGAACAGCTACATAGTTCCTCTAGGGGGCAGTGTATTTTTTTATGTTTAGCAAAAAGCCAGCTTCCCACAAAAAGAAATTAACAGAATAAGCAAAAAAGCAATGACACTGTGAAGAGAAAAGTTGAGTGCGAGTTTGATATTTTAGTGCCTTTTCTCAGGAAAGAGACCTTTGCTTAAGGATGTGGACTCTTCTGCTACTTCTCCTGGGTCAAGGTAGGAGTTTGTCCTAAGCAGAGCCTGGGGTCCATGTTAATGCTGAGTTGAGGTATGGGGATAATTTCTTCTCCCAAAGAAGAATATACAAGCCAGAGGATGAAGAATGTGTCTTAGATTAGAGCATTTTGTCAGAGACTGTTGATAAAAGGGAGGGCTGTGCTACATGATTTGGGGAAATGTGGTGATACCAGAGTAAAAAAAGTAGAAATCTTTGCCTTCAGACCTGTATGACTTGAAATTTATTTGCCTTCATGGACCTCTGTCTCTCTTAAACTAGGCTCTGTGTTCAGTGTCCTCGTCAACCAAAAGCCAAAACAGGACATCTGTCAAAGTGGAACCTCGCTGAAAATCCAGTGTATGGTTGACAGTCAAGTTGCTACGATGTTCTGGTACCAACAGTTCCAGGGACAGAGCTTGGTACTCATGGCAATTGCAAATCAAGGCTCAGAAGCCACATATGAGAAAGGATTCACCAAGGACAAGTTTCCTATCAGCTTCCTAAACCTTACATTCTCAACATTGACAGTGAGCAATGTGAGGCCTGAAGACAGCAGCTTCTATTTCTGCAGTTCTAGAGACACAGCGCTGGCTGCAAGTGAGGGATCTCAGCAAGAACCCCCTCTCCCTCCACCCAGCTCTCCCTAGATGAGCCTGAGGGCCCTGCCAATGTACTCAGTGTGAAAACCACAGCTTCTGAGTGACACCTGTTCATCAGTCTGTGGGCAACGTGCATGTGAACAGAAGATGACAATGGAGAGAGAATCTTTAGGACTCACTAAAGAACAAATGAGAGAGTGAGGGCAAATATTCACCCAGAAATACGCTTACAAATACTCTATTAACTCATTTGAGTAACAAAGTCAAAATCACTCTCTAGCTGTTTATCTCAATGATATATTTAGCTTATTTCTTCTATATTGTATCTCACGTGATTGAGTATAGTGTTGGTCTATGTTAATGTTCGTTGACTGATCTTGTCAAATAGGACCATAATGTACTCCAGATACTCAAGATGACACATGAATGTTAGATCAAAGTAAAATTTACAGGATTTCAGGAGTCTGCTCCATTGCTGAGCTTTGAAGTATTCCAAGAGTTCCAATTCATGTTTTATTATCAACTTTAATAACAGTCAGCACATTATTGTCACCACAAAGAAAGAGGCACAAGTCTTCCTTTGGATGTTCTCCATTTTGAGGGACTATTCTTGTTCATTTGTTACATAACGTGCAAAGCTAAGATGGTACTTTAGAGGTGAAACAGTGAAAAGGCCTGTGATGGAAGACGCTCCTGCTGCTAGGGCATAGGCCAACCAGACCCAGACTGTCTTAAGAGTCTATTGCCAGAAGCAGACAGATCTCTGTGAGTTTGATACCAGCCTGATTTACATAGTTCCAGGCCAGCCAGGAATACATAGTATGACCATGTCTTTAAAAAACCAATCTACTATAAGACAAATGTGGTGGCACAGCCTGCAGCCCAAACCCTAGGAAGCTGTGAGTGCAGGAGGATTAGATCTTCAAGTATAGTCTGGACTGCATAAATGCAGTTGAAGAAATGAAAAAGACAAAACCAATTAAAAGAGCCTGTAGTAAGTAAGGAGTCTTGTCTGGATCCCTCTATCAGTTAATTTTCACAAAAGGAAACTGAGTAGAAAATTCGCTGTGATCACTTCAGGTCTGTGACCTGGGCTATGGTTTAGGACTTGCCTGCCTCCTTTGATATAGAGCACTCATATAGACAGGTTATATTGAGTGTCTGCTGTTTATGGATAGACAGTGATAGATAGCAGAGAACTGAGATTTTCATCTGAGGTATGTTGCCTGGGATGGATGGGGCCTTTCCTGTACATGTCTCACTTATATGAAACATAGTGAGCCTAGAAAACAGCTCTCCCTAGGTTTTATACCCCAAATGACATGCCAAGCTACAGTGCTGAAGGAGAGCCTGATTTTAGGGGGACACAAATAGAGCTCAGGTTGTTCTGGCCAGTTCTTCATTATTTTAAGAACGTTGGATGTTCTGTACATTCTATAGCTATTCATGTGACAGTGTAGGAATTTTGAGGTTACTCCAGGCCACCTGAACAATTTTGTTGGAGGGAGCTATTGTTTGGTATGCAGTCATAACCTGAATAATCTGAGAGCTACTTTTTTTTTTCTTTGAGAAGCTAATCCAGGCTCTTTGCAGCATTTATATCCAGATGTTATTTGATTTGATAACTTGGGAATAGATAACCAAGAAAGACCTAGCCAGAAAGAACAATTCATTTTCAAGAGCATATTTCTGAGTTAATGATATTCATGTACCTTTGTTTTGTAGCATAGAAATGCCTTATGACAGGAGGATACATGGGTCTGTTATCTGGATGAATTTGAACATTGTTTTGTAATCATCATTGTAGTCTAATTCACATATGATTCTGAAAGGCAGTGGTGAAGGGAAGCCCTCTGGGGGCCAATACTCTGTCCCATGAATTCAGTTGCTCACAGGAGAGATGGCCTTTGTTCAACTTTCTTTCACATTTTTATTTAGTCTTTTTATACTTCCAATTGTACTTTTCTTCTTTTGGCATTTTATTTCTGCCTCAACCTGGTCAATTTCTTCTTTTTTTCTTAAAAATGCTATTATTTTATTATTTTTATAGCAGAATAAGATCCCATTGTGCACATGTGACATATTTTCATTTCCTGGTCAGTTTCTTTAGATCCATTGATCGGTTTGTTTATTCACACCTCTACTCTAAATAGCCAACTGTCATTGCAGCTACCTCTAAAGTAAATTAATCTTAAATTCTAGGAAATCTACTTAGATATTTTAGAAATATGAGTAATCATTTAAAAATGCTTTCTCTGTAATATTTTTGAATTGTTTTATTTATTTAAAGATATTAAACATCCATTTCGAACTTTCTATGATGATGATGAGAAGGAGGAGGAAGAAGATGATGATGTCATTTTGTGCCTGTTATTCTGGCTTTCAGAATCTGCTGATTTTCACCAAGGTGGCTTATTGTCTTGTGTATCATGTGACTAGATATTTTTGAATCACCCTTGGTAATTCTTTAAATATTGGACTAACAAAGTTTTTATTCAGGAGATATTTATGCTTTCTCTTCCAAATACTTGAAGGTTTTAAAGACCCAATAGTATTTTACTTTTAATTCTTACTATGTTTCCTGGTCTTAGAAAAGTCTGTGGCCAAATCTCAAATAATATAAAATAACTATATTTTAAGTATAAAATGTATTATATACATTATATATACAAATATACGTTATATTTAATACAGATAAAACACTGTCAAAATTTTTCTAAATGTTAACCTTAAGTTATGGCCAATTATAATTCTCTTTGCCAATATTCCCTGTGTCTGAAACTTCCTGGCTTGTCCTCTCATTCTGTGTGCAGCTCTTCTACATCCTATCCATGAAGGAAGAGTCTCTTCCAGCCTCTGGTCCTACGCAAGGTCAGGTGGGTGTTCTTCTGCCTTCACGTGCACTGATGCTTTAGAACACTGTGGTTTGTGTGCTTGTGTGAGTTTTGTTTGTTAATCTGATGGGAATGTTGTCAGTCTATCTTCCTGTTTCACACTACCATTTCTTAATAAAACAGATTTCATCTCTTCTTTTTTTTTTTTTCATCACAGGCAATTTATTTTGTTCTATTCATTCACAGTTAATACAGAAAATACTTGGAAACATTTCCATATAATGTTTGACACAGAAATCATCAAATATAAGTATACAATGTTGACAGGAGGCAGTACATTTATAATTTATAACCCCAAATGTATTTATAAATTAGAAATGGAAAGATCTACAAATGAAATTATGAAGGTTCACCAAAGTCATTTAATCTGTCAGTTTCTCATTCATTTTTATGTCTTAATAATATTCTATTGTATGAATAAGCCACATTTTATTTCTCTCCAGTATTTGATAGCTATTTGAGTTGTTTTAACTTTTTTACTATTAGCAACACACTGCTGTAAACCTTCATGTACATGTTTCATAGGTGCAAATTTTCAGTAGTTTGAGGATTTATTCCTAAGGGTAGAATTGTTGAGTAACAGAGTAACAATGTTTTGCATTTTGACCAACCACCAAACTGTTTTGCCAAAGTGGCACACCATTTTACAATCTCACAAAATCCTTGTTTTCAAGGCTCTGATTTTTGTACAAAAGCATTCAATCATTCTGTCAGACCAAACCAGGAAAAGTAAGTTATAGTTCAGAGCTGTTCTATTCCATTTACTATGCAAAGCCATTCTTGGCGTTTGCAACTCTCAGCCCTTTTGAGTGTTCTTGCAGTGTTCACCTTTTCCTCCACCACTTTTTTTTCTTCTTTTTTTCTGGTTTATTTCTATCTATTACAAATGTATAAAAAATCCTCCATCAACGCTGCTGATAGCAGCAGAACCTTGAGAAATAAACCTTTGGTTTGCTTCAGAAAAGGAACACATATTGCACTGTAAAGTTTATAAAATTGGCGCAAAACATTGTGATAATGTTACATTACCAGTTTTAAGAGTTCAGTGACTAATGGGGAGCCGATGGGATACATGCAGAACTGTGAAAGTGATCTCACTTAGCCAGCTGTACACGTAGACTGTAAATCTACATTCAGATCATTTCTGAACTAAGACTATCATCTCAGTTTATCTGTTGAGGTCAACCAGGAAACCCTAGAATATACCTTGATTTTTGCAAAAAAAAAACAAAATAGGGGGAGGGGTTTCTTCAGCATTTCAGTCCACGAGTAACAGTATCCTAACAGGCAAAGTGTTCTCTCACTGTCAACATAGAATGAACTGCTGCTGGAGGTCAACTTGGGCTTTAATTTGCATTAGCACTTACATGCATAGTAGTCCAAGTTGTTGACCTCATGACTTTAAAAAGTAACTCTAAAAAAGTAAAATGGCCCTTCTTGGAAGACTAAAGAAAGACATCCAGCCACAGTTGTAAAAAGTCTCATCAAAACAATATACCCTTTTATGAATTACGCCTCAATTAAAAAAAAAAAAAAGTAGCCCCAAATAAGAAGCAGCTCTGAAAAAGAAAATATAACTTAAGATATTTGAAAAAAACAAGGTGAATACAGGTTCAAAAGTAATTAAGATACATTTTCTTAAGGCTATCTAGAATTAGGCTTTAAAGAATTCTACCATTTCAAGTTTACCACTAATTACTAGATACCTATTTACAAACAAGATGTTCACCTTTTTTGTTCCTTTATCAAGAGAAAAATCTACCTTCAGACAATGAGGGTTGTGATGGGGAGGGACTAGAAAACAAGATTCAAACAATCCCATGCAAATATCACATTTTTCAAATGGAAGAATTCCAAACTGCACTAGAAGTTCCAATCACTAAGACACTTTCCATTGAAATGATTTAAGTACAACTACATGGCACCAAGGTTTAGGCCTAATATAGGCCTGACAACCAAGTCCTTGTTTTCTGGAAGAAAGGCCTCAAAAGTCCCACTCAATTCCACATAACAATACTTCAAAGATCAATTAGGTTTTCCTTTCCTTAATATTTTTTTGTTTTTGACTTCTAATCTTAAAGACTAGATTAAAACTTAGCTCATTTCCCAGAAGGCATTGCTTCCCTTTGCTCCATGAAAGAGTCCACCAAGACCTCTTCCTCAAAAACCATCTAGCCCCCATCCTCCAGCCTGTGCTTGTGATGCATCTTTCTCAACATCCTGAAAAGGTAATGTAGGTAAAATATGCTCATAAACATTAAAACTAGTTGTTAGAAAGACGTAACTAGCTTTATAATTTAAGTTTTAAAGCATAAATATTTGCAGCTTAATCTGCACTGACAATGACTGTCGAAGTCTAGAATTCAACATTTACAAATTCTCATTCACACACACAAAACACACTATTATCACACAACTTGTGTCTTGAGAGAATCTTCTGCTTTTTAAATCTTTGGCCTCCCAGTCAATCCCAAGTTCAACCAACTTTTCGGAGTTCTGGTAGTTACCTGGACCACTGAGGCATTGCCACAAGACTTCTTCTCTTTTGAAACATCCTTTTCTCTAGATATTAGGATAGCTACACCAGCTTGTTTCTTCTGTGGTGTATGTTGGTGTGGGATTATCTATTGCTTGATTTTTCATGGATGTGTTTAGCTTCTTTGGGTTGAATTTTCCCTTCTAGTGCTTTCTGTAGGGCTGGGTTTGTAGACAGGTATTGATTAAATCTGGTTTTATCCTGGAATATTTTGTTTACTCCGCCTATGGTGATTAAGAGTTTTGCTGGGTATAATAGTCTGGGTTGGCATCTGTGGTCTCTTAGTGTCTGCATGAGATTTGTCCATGATCTTCTAGCTTTCATAGTCTCTATTGAGTAGTCTGGTGTTATTCTGATGGGTTTACCTTTATATGTTACTTGGTCTTTTTCCTTTGCCGCTCTTAATATTTTTTCTTTGTTCTGTGTGTTTAGTGTTTTGATTATTATGTGGCGAGGGGACTTTTTTTTTGGATCCAGCCTATTCGGTGTTCTGTAAGCTTCTTGTATCTTCATAGGTATTTCTTTCTTTAGGTTAGGAAAGTTTTCTTTTATGATTTTGTTGAATATATTTTCTGTGCCTTTGAGTTGGTATTCTTCTCCTTCTTCTATCCCTATTATTCTTAGGTTTGGTCTTTTCATGGTGTCCCAAATTTCCTGGACGTTTTGTGTTACAACTTTATTGTCTTTAATGTTTTCTTTGACTGATGCATCTATTTTCTCTATCATGTCTTCAGTGTCAGAGATTCTCTGTTCCATCTCTTGCAATCGGTTGGTTATGCTTGTTTCTGTAGTTCCTGTTCGTTTAGTCGGGATTTCTATTTCCAGCATTCCCTAAGCATGTGTTTTCTTTATTGTCTCAAATTCATTTTTCAGATCTTGGAATGTTTCTTTCATCTGTTTAATTGCTTTTTCTTGGCTTGATTTGATTTCTTCCCATTTTTTGTTCGTTTTTTCTTCCATTTCTTTAAGGGAGTTTTTTATTTCCTCTTTAATGGAGTTTTTCATTTCCTCTTTAAGGGAAGTTTTTATTTCCTCTTTAAGAGAGTTTTTCATTTCCTCTTTAAGGAAAGTTTTTATTTCCTCTTTAAGGTAGTTTTTCATTTCCTCTTTAAGGAAAGTTTTTATTTCCTCATTGAGGTAATGTTTTATTTCTTCTTTAAGGGCCTCTATCATCTTCTTAAAGTCATTTTTAGGGTTGATCTCTTCTGTTTCTTCTGTCATGGTATGTTTAGGTCTTGCAGGTGTAGAATCACTAGGTTCTGATGTTGCCATATAGGTCTTTATGTTGTTGCTTGTATTTTTGCACTGGCGTCTACTCATCTTTTCCTCTGTGCGGTGCAGGTGGTGTCTGTGTCTGAGAGTGCCTCTCTTGTTCTAATATTTAGTCTTGGTTTAGTAGGGGTTCTTGGTTAAACTGGTGCTATTGGGCTGTTTCTTCAGGGGCAGCTGATTTCAGTCGGTGGATTATATACTTATGATTCTGGTGATCTGGTTTGGTGGCTGGGTAGCGCCTTCTTCTGTGTTCCCAGGTCATGTTTTGTTCATTTGTCAACTCCTCAGCTGATCTTGTTTCTTCAGACTTCAAACTGTAGGCATCTGAATCCTCTCCCAGATGGGTTTCAGCTGAGCAGGGTAGTCTCACCAACACCTCCAAGTTGTTGGGTTTCACAGGATCAGCAGTTGGGCCCTGGGTTGTCCCCAGACGGAGTGTCCAGACTCGCCCTGGTTCCGACCCACGGAGATAGCCTCTTCCCCAGGTGTTGGGGCCAGGGGCGTCCCCATTCCAAGCTGCGTCTGCCCCTCTCCGTCCCCAGGTCTGTCCACCCCTGTGGCCCGCTGCCACAGGCCCACCTGCGTCCACTTGTCTCTGCCGCCGTGCCTGTATGTCCCTGTCAGTTGCTGCTGGGTCTGTTTGCCTCTGCGGGCGGCCAACGGGCCTGTATGTCTCTGCTGGCTGTTGCTGCGGGCCTACCTACCCCTGCCCGTCACTGCTGCCAGGCCCATCCACCTCTGCGAACTGTCACGGGGCCTGTATGTCTCTGCCGTTTGCCACTGGGCCTGTATGTCCCTGTAGGCCGCTGCCACCGGGCCCTTCCACCTCCGTGAGTAGCCGACCTGCGTCCGCCTGTCTCCACCGCGTGGCCTGTCTCTTCATCTCTTCTTATGTCGATGGTCTATTACTCCATGGAATGTATTTCCATATTCAGAGGGTTCTGATTCTTCACAGTTTGACCTCAAATTATCATTTTTTCCCCAATCAAAAGGTACTAGAGTGAACAGATACCAACACAGAGAATACGGACAAATTCCTAGCATCTACATGGCAGATCACAGCTGTCCTCAATTCCAGTTCCAAGGGTTCTGATTCCCTCTTCTGACTCCTGCAGGTACTGCATACACACATGTGATGCTCATATATGCACACAGATGAAGCACCCATATACATAATTTTAATTTAATTTGTAAATTTTTGATCACACAGCTTTAAAGTTGCTTCTTAGAACTTTTTTTGATTTACCAAAAAAAACAAAAAAAAAACAAAAAAAAAAACCAGTTCAGATGAATTTCATTTTAATGTTTGCTCCTAGGAATATTTCAATTTCCTCCATTATTTCATCAATGACGATTTGGCCATCCAAACATACTTTTTTAAATTTATATGTATTTATATTGTTTTTCTTTTTTGTTGTTTCTGGTGTTATTCTGTTCTGAAAGAATACAGGAGACTTTTTATTTGTGAAGATTAGTGTTATAGCATAAGATGTGATGTATTTTGGGGAAAGTTTCAGACATTTTTTAACAGAATGTGTGTTGTTTGGGTGGAAAGTTCATCAATGTCATTTCCATCTATTTAGTCTGTGTAGCACTTGAACTTTGAAGTGTGAAATATCTACTGGAATGGCACAGGCATTAAGAGAA
Source organism: Peromyscus leucopus (assembly GCF_004664715.2). Taxonomy (NCBI): domain Eukaryota; kingdom Metazoa; phylum Chordata; class Mammalia; order Rodentia; family Cricetidae; genus Peromyscus; species Peromyscus leucopus. The sequence continues at coordinate 46,212,587 of NC_051065.1, read as the reverse complement.
TGGGATGCTGTAATCAATCACTATCACTGTATCTGGTCCTATTTGTCCTTTTATACTCAACAGATACTTTTATATGAAATTAAATTCACAAGTGTTAAGTGTGTATATCTTTACAATTGCTTTATATTTGGGGTGTATTATTCATTTTCTTAATATGTAGTGATGTAACTTATCTATTCTGATAAAATTTTCATTGATGTCTACTTTGAAAGTATGTATGTAACTATTTATGCTTGTTTCTAGTGTCCACTCCCTGATACACACTTTTCCATCCTTTCACTTCTAGTTTCTGATTGTCTTTTCCAGTTAGGTGTGTTTCTTCCATACAAATACAAATTGCCATCCTACATCTTTGAAGTGGATAGTTAAGACTATTTACCCTATGGGTTATTATTAATGAGTATTTGATGATTCTTGCGACTTTGTTGTATTTCTCTCTGGAGAAATCTTATAATGATCCCAGTCTTGTAATATATGTTCCTTTACCAAATTCATCTTAAAAGTTTGCTTGTTTACTGAGTTGAGTTTGTGTTTGATTTACTTATTAATTTGTTCATTCTCAACTAACGCTACTTCCTGTAAATTTTATTTTTCCTTAGATCTCCTGTTTGTGAGTTTCTTCATCTGTGAAAAAGATTTTCTTAAATATTTTCTGAAATGGTAGATCAGTAATCATGAATCACTCATTTTGTCTGTGATTATATTGCAAAGTCTTGTCTTTTCATAAAATTGAAGGGATAGCCTTGCTGAATATCGTAGTATTAGTTGGCAGGTATTTCCTTTTAGTGCTGGAAAATCGCTATTATCTGTGTTTTAGATTTTAGGGTTTCTACAGAGAGACCAGAGATAAGGTTTCTGTATTTCGGAAATTTCTTATTACTATGTAAAATATTCTTTCTTTCATTTGTACTCTTAATATTTTTAACTAGAATGTGAAAGGAGTGTTTATTTTGTAATGCCTTTTGTAGTTGAATATCTACTTAGTTTGTAGGTTTGGAAAATTTTAGCTATAAATCCACAAAATATGTTATCTTTTACTTTGGTTAGTATCTCAAAATCCAAGGTACCCCTATATATCCTAAATTTTGTCTTTTGATCATGTCCCAAGTTCCTGAATCTTGTGGTCATAATTTCTGTTTTCGTATCCTTCATTTCTATCTGGATGGATGTTTTCCTTATCCTTGTGCTCAGAACCTTACTGTTTGTTTGTTTGTTTTCTTTCTTGACTCATCTTCATTGTTGGTCTCTCTTTTCACAGTGCTTCTATTAAGTTTTTTAAGTTTTCCCTGTCCAAAATATCTTAGCCACATTTGGATCATAATTTCCTTGCTGAACCTGCTACCTAAGTTTATGAAACAAATATTTTACTTCACCCTTTTTTTTGTTTTTCAATTTTCTTTGAGCTCACCACTAATTTTAAAAATGAAATATTTGAAGTCTTCATCCATATTTAAATCATTTGAATTGAATGGAATTTAGTTATTGAGGTGTTGAAAACTTTTAGAGTTATTATATTCTTGCCTTTTTTATATAATTTGAGGTTTTTACATTGTTATTTATTTGAATACTATATTGTATATCGTGTTCTTATTTTTTTTCCTGAGGTATTCCTAATGGGAATATTGCTCTTGGTGTTCAGATCACCACTATTCCTCGGAGGAGATGAAGCCACCACCAGAAACAAAAACAGTCAACAACAACGAGACACTCAACCTGAGATGTCAACTCCAACATCAGTGTTTGAAAATAAAGTAACTATGATAGTTATTTTAAATCATAGAGTTATACATAAAGAAAATGAAATTCTTTATATTTAAGCAATTAAATGGAAGATAACCTGGGAAAAGGGAAAATACAGAAGAAAACAAGGAGTAGAAAGGTAGCTGGGATAAACATATAAGAAGTGACACTGTTGCTGGAGAGAGGGTTTATCAGTTAAGTGTGCTTGATGTTCTTGCAGAGGACCTATGTTCAGTTTCCAGCATCCACATTGGCAGCTCACAACTACCTGTAATTCTAGTTTCAGGTAATCTGATGCCCTCTTCTGGCTTCTGTGGGCACTTGCTTTCCAGAATGACAGCATAATTTGTACATGCACAAACATACACATAATCAAAGAGTAAAATTTTTTTTTTTGGGGGGGGGGCGTTGAGACAAGGTTTCTCTGTGTAATTTTGCTGCCTGTCCAGAATCTTGAAGAAGAGGCTGGCCTCAAACTCACAGAGATCTGCCTGGCTCTGCCTCCCAAGTGCTGGGATTAAAAGTGTGTGCCACCATTGCCCAGCAAAAAGCAAAAAACTTTTAAAAGAAGTAATACTGAAGGAGAATGCAATAAGTACAGAGAAGGAGAAAACCGTGAAAATGAACTATATCTTTCTTATTGGAAAAAGGATAGATCTATCTTCTCAAGCTTGACATTTACAGTTTACCTTGTCAGAGGAGAGGGGCAAGTGGTGATATCCACTACATCCAAGTAAACTGAACCAGAAAGGATTGTTTGAAGACTGACCTTCATCTCACCGTCCCAGCCAGAATGAACCCATGTGGAGGAGCCACCCACAAATTGCTCCCACCAAGTCAGCCTAATTAATGCACACCTATTTCAATATCTCCTCCCACCACAGCATCTAAGGCATGTTTTGTGAGAGGCATTTTCAAGTAGCAGTTGTTTTCATTGATATCTGTGGCACTCTGAGAATGTTCAAAGTATTCAAGCCACGGATGTTGTGTAGGATGAGAATTTGAGTGATCCTCATAAGGCCTGGACTCAGAGTTCTCTGCCCTAGCATCTCCCTCCCAAATGGTACTAACACAAAGATGAGCTCTAGTCACTCAACCCAGTTCAAGATTTAGTTCCACTGATGTGCTATCCTTAGCTTATCTCATTGGCCTGGTAGCACTTCTCACTCAAGAAGATATAATGCTTCTGTTATTTAGAAATCAAGTATGTGCCAGTGTCCTGTGTTCATACTGATTCTCAAGATGTTCCCATGATTAGCTGGAGAAGGTGGGTGACATTGAGGGATTTAGATTTTTAAAACATGTCCTAGCCACTCTCCAGTTGAGAGGTTTTACTGCATGTCATCTCCTAAAGCTAAATATATCCATGCATACATGAGTGACCTGTGCAGTGCCAATATATTATTATACCACCTCTCTATTTGGTGGTATGCAGATCTCTCACATTAAACATCAGTTTGGTAGAGTACAACTTGATACAATCAGTTCCTTTTTCAACATTACAAACTATACTTCACTAGAGAAATTGACTTATTATAAAGTTGCTTCTCTTTGTATTTGTTATTTTAATTACATGCATTCCAGATTATTAAAACGAGAAATATTGAAATCATCCAGTTGCAATAAAATCAGATCACATGATATAATTATTTGGAATTTGTTCTGTTAACCTAATAATATTTCTTAAAATTATTGCATTCCAATGTTATTTATACATTTATGAATATATTTTACTGTATTGATCACCATAGTCATATCTTCATATTTTTGTAAGCAAAACTAATGAAAGGGTAATTATTCACATGCTGGATGACAGAATTATTTTATAGAAAAGTGAGTGTGTGTGTTGGTATGTTTTTATTAAATACTTGGGTTAGAATAAGGAAGCCTCCTTTTATCCTTCCTTTTCTTAGTCACTTCTTTTTTTGTTTGTTTTAAGACAAGGTTTCTCTGTATAGTCCTGGATGTCCTGGAACTTGCTTTGTAGACCAAGCTGGCCTTGAACTCACTGAGATCTGCCTGCTTCTGCCTCCCAAGTGCTGGGATTAAAAGAGTGTGCTACTACTGCCCAGCTGTTACTTCTTATACAAGTGTTTATTGTACTATTGTCTCCCCAAAGACTATTTCCCCATCCATACACCCTGAAAACCACATCATGTTGATGGTTTACTCTGCATTAAGAATGCCTACTCACTATTTTTAAAACAAAGTATGTACAGTTAAATAGACAGATAGATGATATATAGAATTAGTTATACTTATTTATTTTCTGACTTCAGTCACAAGTGAATATATAAGTTCAATGAAAACAAGACCCTATTTTGTTCACTTTAAGCATAGAAGCCCAGAAATACACCAGGAATTCAGTAAATATTTGTTAAGTAAATATAACTTAAGTAAAGTGAAAATTTATCAAGCAGTGGTAGATTTCCTCACATAAAAAACTTTACACGTTCTTCTGAGGTGAGATAATTTAAGCCAATAGGAGATTAGACAGGCATGGGGACATAGCTGTAAACCCAGCATTAGCACCCAGGAGCTGAGGCAGGAGAATTGTTAGTATGAGTATACTAGGCACTGTTAGAGACTCTGTTTCCAAATAAACAAAAAATGAGCAAGGTGTTCTCAAAGGGAAGTTCTAAAAAATATTTATTTGAGCAAAGCTAAGTATTTAAGTAAGAGTAACAATTGTGTATGTACTCACTTCCCCTCAGCTGGCTTTCCCAAGATTGCGAAACAGAGCAGGTGTTATGGGTTTGGACATGCAAAGCCAGAACCAGCTCAAGCACAATGATTTTAATGCACAAGATTTTTTTGTTGGCACTGTACTAGTGCAGGTGGACAATCCTTCTGTGGGACTTGCAGATCGTTACACCTAGATGAGATGAATTTACCAGCCCTCTGTCCTCCAAATGTATGGCAGTCTATACATCTTAGGAACAAAGTCAAATGGAAGAAGCTGCTGACTGGTTGAATTTAACACCAAATTTTACTGGGTGATGTAATCCGAATATTATATATATCACATTTAACTATTAAACTGTGCATTTCATAGAAGTCACAGTTGTTTCCATTATAACATTCCACATAATGACAGTTCCTGGATCCTACATTGGACTTTTCCACCTTACTCTTCATTAGTTTCAATTAATCCAAGCAGTTCCAACAAGCCAGAAAGTGAGTAGAAAGAGTGACTGTTGTATAAACATGAACATTCACCCTTTCATTATACCAGAAATTCAATCTTTAATCATCAGAATGCTGCAACTGTTAGTCCTTTACATTCACCTCTCTATGATGAATGGTGCCTGACTAGTGAGTAAAAAAAAATGCAAATAGTATCTCCTCAAAATGAAACTTTCACATTGGTTTTGAGTTCAAGGTGGGAAATAGGAAGCAGAGTAAGGTGGTATGAGGGTGTGTATAGTCCCTCTTATCACTGTGACTGAACACCTAATATGAGTTACTAACTGGATCAGGCCCTCTGAATAGATCTCTGAAGTATTCGAAGGCCACCTGGCCAAACATCCTAATTGTCATGCTAGAAACCCCATCCTATGTATGAGGGAACTGGATGCAGAGATCCACGGCCAGGCCCCAGGTGGAGCTTCAGGAATCCAATTGGCAAGAAAGAGGAGGGTTTGTATGAGTGAGAATTGTTGAGACCAAGGTTGGAAAAAGCACAGGGACAAATATCCAAACGAAAGGAAACACATGAACTATGAACGAATAGCTGAGGAGCCCCCAACTGATCAGGCCCTCTGGATAAATAAGACAGTTGATTGATTAGCTTTATCTGCTTGGGAGGCATCCAGACAGTGGGACCGGGTCCTGTCCATAGTGCATGAACTGGCAGTTTGGAACCTGGGGCTTATACAGGGACACTTGGCTCAGCCTGGGAGGAGGGGACTGGACCTGCCTGGACTGAATCTACCAGGTTGAACTCAATCCTCGGGGGAGTCTTTGCCCTGGAGGAAACGGGAATGGGGGGTGGGCTGGGGGGAAGGTGGGGGGGGAGTGGGAGGGGGAGAACAAGGGAATCTGTGACTGATTTGTAAAATTAAATTTAATAAATAAATTTAAAAAATGAATAAAAGGGAAATACTTATTTTGGATCACAGATCCAGAATTTTCATTTGACAGTCTCTGGCTCTGTTGCTTCTGTGCCTATGACAAGTCTGAACCTCCTTCAGGAGCTTGGGTGCGGTATTTCATAGTCAAACCATAATCTTCCAACCTAGGGCCTTCAATGACTAATGCTTTATCATTCAAAGACATTCAGTGAATCTCAAAGAATCCTAACTTCTACATTGTTTCAAACTTCCAGGACAAGTATCTCTTCTGAGACTCAAGACATTTTTTTCCTATAAGACCTAATACAGCAAAAAAACCTAAAAGTATGTACCTCCTACACCTAAAATCACATTGTATACATTTTTATTATAAGAATATAGTGAGGAAGGAATGTGATAAATCAAGAACAAGCTCTAGAAAGCCAAATAGTAAATCTAGCTCCAAGGTCAAGCATTTGGGCCTATTTGGGCAAGAAGTGAACTGTTAATTCACTCCAAAAGGCTTGGGCAGCCCATTCTTTCAAGTTGCACCCCATGTGACCTCTCTGTTGGTCAAGCTCTGACCACTTTCTCCCGCTTTCCTTAGATGCTGCTCTGTATTCATGGCATCTGCAGCTTGCTAGGGTCTTGACTGTGTCAGCTTCACCCTAACAGCCTCACACATTACCTTCTGATCAGCTACCCACCATAGATTCTGACAATGGTACCCATTGTGAGATCTCTCTGGTCTTCTTTTAGAATTTATTTTGGAAGCTTCCTTGAAACTGTGAATGAAATTTCCTGGAAAGAAGGAACATGTGACATTGACTATTTTACAGGATAATTAACTAATTAGAATTCAAAGATGTGGCATTGTTGGGATGCTGAAGTTCAAAGCCCAATTACAGTTAATTTTGGACTATCTTTTAATAGTCATTCCTTCCCCACCTTGTGACAATGAGAAAACCTTTTGAAATGTACTGACTGACTAAGCAGTCTGCTTGCTTCCAACAACTCAGAAGTTAAGGATGTCATCAAAGCATCTAAGGGTTATAGCTGAGGTTTCTGGACTTAACTGTAACCCATTACATTGAAGTTCCAGCAACATATTTGAAAAGAACCTTGACTTATGGCTTTCTTTGATCTTATAAAAAAAATCCAGGAATAGTTACCACGTTGGAAAATGCAATTTGGCTAACTGAATCTGTGATCTAAATCATGGTCACTCATAGCTGGCTCTAGAATAAGCTATAAACTATCATTTATCTCCTTTGACATAAGGTCCTTATTTTCATTCTGTGTTAATTTGTTTGATTGTTTGTTTGTTTGTTGTTGTTGTTGTTTTGGTTAGTTGCGTTAACATTTATGGGACCTAAATGTGGACTCCCCAGAATGAATGAATCACTTCATGCTAAGAGAGTCGCTTAAATCAGAGGCAGGTACTAGCCAGACTATTGGTGTGCAACTGTCCTCTGATGTGTGTTTTTTAGTTATTTCTGGATTTTAACTCTCCCTTGTTTTGACCAACCATTTGTTTATTCTGAGCTTGTTTCAGAGGATTATGGTAATTCCTCAAGCTGTTGATGATTACATCATGGAGCCTATATCTCTATCCCTTACATCTACATCTTCTAGGTCAGTGGTTCTCAACCTGTGGGTCAAAACTCACCTTGCAAACCTCTATCACCAAAGATATTTGCATTACAATTCATAACAGAAGCAAAATTGCAGTTATGAAGTATCAATGAAAATAATTTTATGGCTAGGGTCATCACAACCTGAGGAACTGTGTTAAAGTGTCACAACGTTAGGAAGGCTGAGAACCACTGGGGGCTCCTCGGATCAATTATAATAAATAAATCATCTGACTGTAGTAGACTGGGATGCTAAATTTTCCTTTCAAGACTTAAAATAGATCTTTTCTTTGAAAGTTTTAATTGGGAAGTCTACTGCTTGTCTGATGGCCTGCCTTTCTATGTGATTTGGTGTTTCTGTTTTGCTACCTTCAACACACTTTCTGTTTCCTATTTATCTAGTGTTTCATTATAATATGATGAGTCAAGATTCTTTCCCCATTTTATCTGTTTTATGAACTATATTCCTTCTGTATCTGTTGTATTTGCTTAACTCTGAGAAATATTATGAATTTTCCGAAAAAAAAATAGGTATTTTTTTTATCTTTTTTTAATTAGAAACTTCTTATTCATTTTAAATACCAATCACAGATCCCCTCTTTCCTCCTCCTACCCTCCAGCATTCCCCCCTAAACTTACCCCTATGCCTTTAGATAGAGATTCTTTTTATAACCTCTACATTTGATCCTTTCTAGCACATCATAGGAGATTTCACATTTCTCCTTCTTTTACTTTTGTCCTTGTTGGATTTTTCTAATTCCTCTATTTTGTTTTTAAGCCGAGCTATTCTGTTCTCTCCTTGATCGATTCTGTTAATGAGACTTTCCATGGAGCTTTGTATTTGATTATGCTTTTTTTCCTTTCCAGAATTTCAGGTTTGATTTTCTTCAATATTTCTCTTTTTTTCAGTTCTGCCTTTATTATCTTAAATCATTTTCCTCTCTCTATTCAGCTGTTCATATTCCTATTGAGGGACTTATTTTCTTCTTGGACTTCTTTGAAATTACTTATAACTATTTTAATCATTCTTCTGAGTTCTCTGTCTGGGATTTCATCAAACTTAATTCTTACTGGATGCCATTACTGCAGGGTTAGTTAATTTTTGATGAATCATGTTTTTCCTTTTCCTTATATTACATAATTGGGATGTACGCATCTGGAGTTATTTCATTGCTTGCTTTATTGCTTGATTTATTTATTTATTTATTTATTATTTATTATGTTCTTTCAGCTGAAGTGTTTGCAGTATTAGTGTGTGACCTAGAAGTGATAGAACTCAGATATATACAAAATAAATAATATTATTTTGGGTGGAGACTGGAGGGATATTAAGAGCACTAGCTGTTCTTCCAGAAGACCCAAATTCCATTCCCAGCACTCACATGGTAGCTTAAAACCATCTGCAACTCCAGTTCCAGGGGCTCCAGCACCCTCTTTTGGCCTCCATGAAACCAGGGAAGCACATTGTACAAACAGGTACATGCATACATGCAAACAAAATACCCATACACATAAAATAATAAAATATTTTTCTTAGTAATTAGCATATAAATTTCTTTTTTATTAAGAAATTTTTTTCATTCATTTTACACACCAATCAAAGATCCCCCTCTTCGCTCCTCCCATCCCCCCAGGTTCCCCTCCCAACCCACCCTATACTCTCACCCACAAGAAGGCAAGGCCTCCCATGGGGAGGCACATTCAGTAGAGGCAAGTCCAAGCCTTTCCTCCTACCTCAAGGCTGCACACGAGTTGTCCCATCATAGATAGTGGGCTCCACAAAGCCTGCTCATGCACTAGAGATGGATTCTGATCCTACCGCCAGGGGGCCTCCCAAGCAGATCAAGTTACACAATTGCATGCAAAGGGCTTAGTCCAGTCCCATGCAGACTCCACAGCCATTGATCCAACTTTCTTGAGTTCCCTCTAGTTTGGTTTGGTTGTCCCTGCGTGTTTCCCCATCATGATCCTGATGCACTTGCTTATAGAATCCCTCTCCTTTCTCTTTGGACTCAGAATAGACCCTATTGTAATTTAAGTCATTTTGTAAATATCTAGACTCTGTATATGACAGAAAATTGGAGTATTTGTTTTTGTGAGTCTGGCATAATTTTGTAATATGACAATTTCCAGTTTGACTAATTTTCTTACAAATGATATAATTACATTTTTTTATGATTGAGTAACACTTTGGTGTGTATATACACCACATTCCCTTTATTCATCTATTGATTGTAACTTTGGCTATTTGTGAAAACTACCATAGTAAGCAGAAAGCATTCCAGCACATCAATGTCTGCTGACTATGCTTTAATCAGGCATATACCTATTGTTAATATCATAGGATTATATGGTAGATCCATTTTTAATTTTTTGAGAAATATCTGTATTGATTTCCATAATGACTGTACTAGTTTATACTCTCTCAGCACCAGTGCTTAATGATAGCCCCTATAATCCTTACCAGGGTTAGAATTTTTTTATTTATTGATGACAAGCAATCTGACTGAGGCAACACAGAATTCTAATGAATCTTTTAGTTGTCTTTTATTTATGGCTAAGGATGCTGAGGTTTTCCATGTATTTACTGGTCATTTGTACTTCCATCATTTAAGAAATTCTCTTCAGTGTCCACACTTAATTTGATGATTTGGGTTGTAGTGAATTATTTTTTAGATTTATTTAATCAATCTTACATGTTAATCTTCTCTAAGATGTGTAGTTTCTTTTTCTTTCATCCCAAAGGCTAGTCCTTTTCAAGTATTTACTTTGTTGTGCAGAAACGTTTAATTTCATGCAGTTCCATTTAGCTGTTCTTGCTATTAATTCTTTGGTTATTGAATCTGATAATCACTGGAATCAAAATATCAAAATACTGTAGATAGTCCTTGTGGATGCCTATGTACCAATGTGCTTTCTCTATGTTTTCATCTAGAAGTTTCAAAGTCTTAAGTTAATGTCTTTGAAACATTTTTAATTTGTTTTCTTTTGTCAAGGGTGAGAGATGCAGATCTACATTTGTTCTTTTGTGTATATTCTTTTCCTTTTCTTTTTGAAAACTTCATGTGTCATCACTCCCTCCTTCCTCTGCCCAACTCCACTATCACTTAGTAATCCATGATCTCTTTTTAAATTATATATGTACACATACATGTATGTATGTATGTATATGTGTTTGCTGTTATATATGAAAACATGTTTAAGCAACCTATCAAGTCAATTTATCATTATTCATATGTACATGTATCCTTGGCTGACCATTTGGAACTAGAAAAATCAGGGAGAACCTTGTCCATGTAGGAAACCATTTATTTGTCTCTCCATAACCTTTGACTACTTATAGTTCTTTGGACCACATGGAATTTCACCAATCTATGTTGGCATGTCAACTGATGTTGTCATAATGCTGATTTTTCTCAGGCAACAATGTGGTTGACATTACATGGGTGCCTTTTCCATGTCATGTCTAGAGGACATTATCTAGCAGCAGATGTCTGAGCTTTGGGATTTTCTGATTTTTCTGTTCCTTTTAGGTATACTTTTCCCAGCACTATTTCTGGAGGAAGTTATCTTTTCTAAAGAGTGTGTTTTGGGCACCTTTGTAATGATCAGGTAGCTGTAGCTATGTGGGTTTATTTATAAGTCTTCTAGTCTATTAAATTTATCTACATATCTAGGTTTTGTTGGTACTAGGGTGTTTTTTGTTATGATGACTGTGTATCACGACTTGGATGGGTACTGTAATGTTACCTGCTTTTTTCTTTCTACTCAGGATTACTTTGACCATTCAGGTTGGTATGTATTTTAGTTTTATTTCATCTAGTTCTTTGAAGGATAGCCTTAGAATTGTGATGGAGATTAAATTGAATGTGCCAATCAACTTTAGTAATACATTTTTTCTAAGATTACTTTCTTTACTGTTCTATCATTTTTATTATAGTTTTTTTTTACCTCACAGATAGATATCACTAGTTTTTGTGGATGTTATTGTATATGAGGGTTTCATCCTGATTTCCTTCTCATCAAGTTTATTTATTGCTTTATGAAAAAGCTACTGATATTTGCATATTGATTTTATCATGCTACTTGGTGCTGTTTATCATGTCCATGAAATTACTGCTGAGGTCTTTCAGTGTTTGATAGGTATCGTATCATATCACCTGCAAAAAAGCAATAATTTTACTCTTTACTTTGTTGTTTCTATCCATTGAGCATATTGGACAGCACTAGTTGGACTTAGTGAGTTATCAAAAAAGGCATAAAGTTGGGGGAGAGATAGGCTGTGGGGAATAAAGTGTTATAATAAAGGGAGAAATGTGGTTAAATGTGATCATATCTCTTTTTGAATAAATCTATGAAATTCTCAAGAATAAGGAAAAGATCATTTTTTAATTATTTTTGAGATTGTAATATAACTACAACATTTCTCCTTCCCCTTTCATCTTAAAATTCATGGTCTCTGCTTTCATTGTTATATGTGGCTATATACATACATATGTATATTCCTGGATATATTCTGATCAGTCTGTATAATCTTACTTGTATGTATGTTTTCAGGGCTTGCCATTTGGCACTGGTCAACCAGTTAGTGTGCTCTTTCTTAGGGAAGACGACTTCTTCACTTTTAGCTTTCCTCAAGTGCTTATAGTTCTTGGTGTAGGGTTGAGTCCTCATCGTTTTGTTTTGTTTTCTATCTGCTATGGCACATCTACTAGTGTAGCACTTGTTCAGCTCACCTTTGGGCAGTCATGGTGGCAAGACATCATGGGCATAACTACTGACATTACTAGAGGAAAAAAATGCACAACCAAATTCCCTTGTCTTCTGGCTTGTAGAGTTTTCCTTCCTCACTTCTGCAATGTTCTCTGAGCCCTAGGTGCAAGACTGTTTTGTAGATACACTGTTTTGTGGACAGACTGTGAGTGGGCTTCAGAGTTCTGCATTTTGATTGATTTCTGTGGTTCTCTGTAGTGATCATTATCTGTTGCAAAGGGAATTTTTCTTGAAGACTATACTTATCTGTGGACACAGGGAGAAAATGTATTCTTAATCTGTTTACTCAACTACAGGGAAACCAGAAACACTCCGTTCTGAAGCAACTAATGGGATACAAACTCAGTTTTCAGAGGAAGGGGTTCAGGTATCCTCTCTACATTTCTTTTCCAAGCAGCTATGAAGAAGTCAGTTCTCTTCAGAGATGCAGACTCTTCATATCTGAAAATGTGCTAATAGAATCTGTTATATGCCTCTTCCCTGAGTCAGGCTCAAGTATGGTACAAGAGCAAGGCAACCAGAATGCTCTTGTCAGAGTATACCAGTCTAGAATCTGACTACCATGCTCCATTTACACTAGTTGTTGCATAAACTTAAAAACCTTAATTCCATTCTGTAAAGCCCACTTGATCATCTAGAAATGTAGAATGGTAGAATAAATATGAGGTGTTCATAAAAACTATAACCTAGAGTGTGAAATATACAACATAGAAATTAACCACTGTTTTCAAAATTGAAATGCAGTCATTTGACATGCCGAGCACTGTGGGACTAGAAGGTTGTTTTAGACAAAGACACAAAGGAATTTGCATGTTAGGATGAATAGTATCAGGAATAGCACAGACTTTCAAATGGAGTATATACAGCTGCTTTGGTGAATCTACCCTACTCACCTCAGTCTAGAGTATGAGGTAATAGTCATGATCTACCGTATTCTTCTTAGCCTATGATTCCTGATAGCATGGAGAAAATTGATCCCAGGTGATAAATATTAGCACAAAATATTAAATGGTTAACTTCAAGCTTTAGCTACAGAACACTGCTGTGCCATGCCCTTTAATATTGCTTTACAGATAGGGTTATAGTGAAAACAATCAATGTTAACATCCCTCTGGCTAAAATGATTTTCCATACGCATTAGGGATAATCCCCTTATGGGCCACCTAGCTAGTATATACTGGAATGTGAAAATAGTGTAACAAATATCTGACTATGTCCTTCAATGTACTAGTCTTATAAATACTTCAAGCAAGAAAGTAAAACAGCAACATATTAACTACAATACAGAGAAATTTCTTACTATCCAAGCTAACCATTATCATAATACTCTGTCAGATAGCTCTGAGCATTATAATACATGTGTCTCTGTGTTAGACATGGCACAGGTGGGTGAGGGGTTATGGTAAAGTAAGGCTCTGAGACACAGTGCTATGTAAGTATAGATTTTGTGTTCACACTCTGCCAAGGGAAAACGCGGCAGGAGGAGCCAGATGTTGAATTCAATTCGTCTCCTAGGGACCTCCAGTGTGCTTGACAGTAGCCCTCTGCATGCCCCTTGTGACAAATTTGGTACTTCACAAGAGTATGCACGTCTTCTTGGAGCCTTGAGACCACATGCCAATTTTAGATAGTTTCTTGCAAATAAATGAATCCATGTGAGTCAATGTACCTTCCGTATTAATTCGAGACAATTCCTTTCTTCATACTTGACCATAAAACAGTTTTTAAAAGGTAAGTGAGGCTCCATGCATAAGAAATGTAGTGCATGACTCCTGTGTGAAATGTCTTGAAGAACTGTGAGACATTTTAGAAATAGAATAGTACTCCACTTAAGCAGGACTCCATGAGCCATTTAATGATATTCAGAGTTCAGAGGTAAGAGCTCTGAGTACCAGCTCTGTTGTGTAGCTGAGTCAGTCATGCCGAAGATGAGCACAGGATCTGTTTAACAGGTTTCACACGGTGGTTTTCCCAGGTGCATTCTGGTACCCACTTCCTTCGCCATCTTCCATGCTTACGTGTCAAGACCGATCACAAGATTCTCAACTCAGATTTTTCCACTCTGCTCAGCAACTCTAGAACATTTATTTTCTACAGTTTGGAAAATTCAGTCATGAACTTTCCTTGTTCTTGTCCCTCAACAACACTGGCATCAGACTAATAAGAAAGTAACTAGATCCTATAACACGGTTCCTCAAACTATATGCTAAAATTACATATAATCTCACATATCAATTTCAGTACACTTCTTCTGGGTAGGTTAGGTATTAATAAATTTCAAGGCTGGGCCTTAGTGGTTTTGTTAGAACTCATTCATGGAACTTCTACAGGAACGTTTACTTTGAACTATGTCTATTATAACTCTGTCACTGAAAGAAAGTGTATAGAATATCAGAATCCTCCTATATTTTTAATATTGATTCCTGTTCATGACTCCTGGTCAATGTAGTAATCTCTCTACTGAAGGCAATTATCTGAACAGAAATCAGACTGACCATTGTTCAAGGACTTCCACAGAGCTAATGTGAAATATGGACTTCTATCTCAAACTGCCTGTGTCTAAAAGATAGGGAAGTATTAATCTTTAATGCAGATTGCTAACACACCCATGAAGATGCTGAAACTGGATCCATAAAAGCATGAACAGTGAGAGCCAGGGCTTATGACAGAGAGGAAAGGAGAATGCAGTATTGGTCTATCTCTGGAACACATCTGAGAAAGTTCCTATTCAAACTCCATCCCTCATATTTTAAAGCACTTGCTTGTGTATGAGCCCTGTTAGAAAGGATCGTCAAGTGAATGTACAGAGCATGTCTAATTCTCCTTTCATCATGTTGCTTCATACTCTAATTCTAATTACCAAAGCCCTTAGATATGACCTTTCTATATGATGAATTATTCTAGAAATGAAAATCATCAGCTCACAGTTATTAAATCCAGATACAATATTTTTCTTCTCATGGGGTTCTAGGTCCCTCAGAATCCACCTATCTACCAATACCAGGGTTTCCTTAAAATAAATAAGGTTCCATGAAGTCAGGAATATATCTTGGCCCATGACTATTCTCTACCACCTAACCTCTTTATAGCATCCTAAGAAGGGCCAGCTGCAGAGAAGGTCTACATTTCTACTGTTTTTTTTACAACCCAGCCTCCTTTCAAGAATCAGCTGCTCTCCTTCTCTATACCAAGAAGAAAATTTTCCTTATCACATGTTCCTCACCTATCCACAGAGTGGACAAATAGAGCAGAGATAATGTAAGACCCGGGAAGGGGAACTCACAGGTGTGCTGGTATAGGAGCAGTGGGGCCCTCCCCTCAGCACCTCTCCTCCCTCTAGAAGGGTATAAATGCAGGCTCTCCCCAAATGCTCACTCCCTTCTGCTACATGAGTGCCTCCTTTTTCTGGCCGTTGTGGACATTGCTCCTGAGTTCCACGCCTTAACCCAGGTCCTGCTCTTCTTCTCCTAGAGGCCATGAACCCCACCACTAAAGCTGCTATTTTTCCCTATCTGCACTCCAATAT
This sequence comes from Peromyscus leucopus, assembly GCF_004664715.2. Lineage (NCBI taxonomy): Eukaryota > Metazoa > Chordata > Mammalia > Rodentia > Cricetidae > Peromyscus > Peromyscus leucopus. Next base: position 46,196,862 of record NC_051065.1, on the reverse strand, counting down.
ACTCCATTTTCCCTCAGAGCTCTGCTTCTAGACTTTCTGGCTTCTCTGTAAGCTTGACCTTTCCTACCCCTTCTATTGTCATTTATTATGTGATCAAAGAGGCTAGAAATTGAAGGCACGTGGAGGTTCATGAAATGAACCAGAAGGCCTCCGGCTTGGGCCCAAGAGCTTGGGGCCGTCTCAGCCATGGCTGTTTTTACAGACAAATACTTCCAATTTGAAATGTTCAAAACCCCATTATACTGGGAATTAATGTCTTAAAATTCTAACCATATGTGTCTGGAGCAGTCACTTTGTATTAGAAATGACATTTCTGATTTTATATATATATATATATATATATATATATATATATATATATATATATGACATAAACATCCAACCAAGGTTAAAAATATCAGTGACCTTGGGCAATAACATTCCCTCCTGTGTCCTACATAAGGACTGCTCTCCATTTTGACCTTAATATACATACTTGAGCTGTAAAAACATGTGAGTACACTGAGCTCTTACAAATGCGGGATATTTTCCAAGATAGTTCCAACTATGCTAATGCCCTTAAACTCTGTTAACCACAGGGTGTCAATGAATGATAAACATGAGATCAAAGCAAGTAGTGGATCAGACAGCCATCCCTGTGCCCTGTTTCTGCTTGCTGAGAGTATCGTTGCCCAATCCCTTGTAGCCCATCAGAATACTGTCACCTGCCGAGTATCTTGCTGCTGTCCCACAGTGCTCTGTATTATAGACAACCACAACACACCATATGCCCACTGCTACATTTTTGTCTTTGATTCTCGTACTTGATAAGGATACCTATTTAGCTTAAGGCTGGCACAGGACTGAGGGCTCCAGTTTCCAGCACCCCGATGAATTGTCTTCTCTCTTCTTCTCTCTACTCAAGTTGCTTTCCCTTTTGATGATAAGATCGTTGGAGGATACACCTGCCAGAAGGATTCTGTCCCCTACCAGGTGTCCCTGAACTCTGGCTACCACTTCTGCGGAGGCTCCCTCACCAATGATCAATGGGTGGTGTCTGCAGCTCACTGCTACAAGAAGTAAGTGATGGGCGCTGGCTTTTCAGAACACACTTTTGGTATTTCCAAGGGGATGGGATTAGATTAGGCATCAGCTGAGGTTTTCAGGTGAATGGGAAAAGTCAGAGAAGAGAATGCTGACTGCAACTTCTTTCCTGAGTTTGGAGAAAATAAGGATATAGAATGGGAAGATTTTCACACTGCAGAAACATCCAAAGTAAATCAAGGGTATGGATAACAAAAGCAAGGAAAGTTGATTTTAGGGTTGAAGGAACCAACATGATGTCACACAAAGATTTTCACATAGTTACACTGAGTCCTGTAACAGTGAGATAAACACCGAGTTTTCGAGAGTGTGGACAATCTGTAAGCTTTTTTAAACTTCCTATTTTAATTCATTTCACTATATTGAGAAAACCAAGTGTCAATTTCTGTCCCAGAGGGTGTCTCACCTGAATATGCATCTGAATCATCTAGATTCTAATTCAAAAAGAAACCCAGAAAGCTAAAGTTCATAGCAAGATTTAAAATGACACAGCTGGATGGACAAAGCTATTTTCATCTATTTGTTCATTAGTTTTCTATGAAATAGGCTTTCTCTGTGCAGCCCTGACTGTCCTAGAACTCCCTCTGTAGACCAGGCAGGGATTTAGTGTAGTTTATACTTTGCAAAGGCACAGAGGAAGAATGAAGATATAGGAGCTGGCTTGCATCCAAAGGAGAGCACTAGGTTGATAAGTAGTCTCCAGCTGCAGTCCTTCACCTCAGTCATATTACCTGTCTTTGAAGTAGAAAGGAATCAGGTCTCCCAGTGGTACTTGCCCATCACATGACTGCTACATCTGTGATGTTAAACTAGGCCTCCTGCCCATTCCAAAGTTATTCAGCAAAAAGAGTTTAATAACTCTGGACTATCTGAGGTAATGGAGAGGAAGTGTCTAGCATGCCTCTCTTTCCAACAGCCGCATCCAAGTGAGGTTGGGAGAGCACAACATCAACATCCTTGAGGGCAATGAGCACTTTGTCACTGTTTCCAAGATCATCAAGCACCCTGACTTTGATGTGAAAACCCTGGAAAATGACATCATGCTGATCAAGCTCTCTTCCCCTGTGACCCTCAATGCCCGAGTGGCCACTGTAGCTCTGCCCACCTACTGTGCACCTGCTGGCACTCAGTGCCTCATTTCTGGCTGGGGTGATACCTTGAGCTTTGGCGGTAAGATACTTCATCTACTATTTCTACAGCTTTCCAGAGCTAAACTAGTTTCTAAACTTAAGTCATTGGTTTGTAATCGGCAAGTACATTGCCACTACCCAGTACACACAGGGTTCCATGGTGGGTAGAAGAGAAATTTATGCACTGAATGATATGGTTCCCAGAATGTAAACAGGATAGATACAGAATGTGCTATTATTACTTCCAGGAAGGACATCAATAATGACTATTCTAGAATCAAAGTTACTTACTGGGTCTTAGTATCTTAAAGAGTGCTCCAAGGCTCATCTAGTGGACAACACTGGGATGCTGATCCATAGCCTGGTCAGAATAACATTTCTTTCTTTTCCTTTCCTCACAGTGAACCACCCAGACCTACTCCAGTGCCTCGATGCCCCACTACTGCCTCAGATTGACTGTGAAACCTCCTACCCTGGAAGGATCACCAATAACATGGTTTGTGCTGGCTTCCTTGAGGGAGGCAAAGATTCCTGCCAGGTAATTGGTTCCCTTCTCATATAAAAAACCTTATTTTTCCAGGAGTGGAGTGGAATGCCCATGTGTATGGGTCATGATGTTTCCTGTAGTAGTTCCATGGGAAAGTGGAAAAGTCTATTCTGGGTGTCATCTCAACACTTTCGTGAGAATAGAGGATAGGATAACAAATGGAGACACAGGGAGGCTAGAAAGGCATCTTCAGGTCAGAAAAATGTGGTCCTTATACATGCCCCTTCCTTACTAACTGTGTTCCTCCATCCTAGGGTGACTCTGGTGGCCCTGTGGTCTGCAATGGAGAGCTCCAGGGCATTGTGTCCTGGGGTTATGGCTGTGCCCTGAAGGACAACCCTGGTGTGTACACCAGGGTCTGCAACTATGTGGACTGGATTGCGAACACCATTGCTGATAACTAAGAATCCTTAATCCCTCTGAAGTCACTAAGTCAATAAAGTGAATTCCTACTTTCTGTGTCTTGGTCTGACCTCTTTATCCTCTTGTGGGAAGTTCATACCCATTTGAGGTCATCTTTCTCTGTCCTTGAGAAGTGGAGAGCATCTTACACCTCTGAACATGTTGCATCTAATAGTAGGTCAATATCAGTGTAAAGGAAAAGAAACACTGAAGTTAAATGGTAGAAGAAAAGGTTTCCTTTTCTTTTAGAAAATCAGGTATCAGAATGCAGATATTTAAAAAAACTGCCTGAATTTTCTTTTGCATTTATGTGTGATTTCTAAATGAACACATTTATATTTTAGTAATAAATATCATGTATTTTAAATGAGAGTTTTTCTATTTGGTTGCAAGGTGTCCTGAAGGTATTAACATATTCACTATCATGGATGGTAAGATTCTTACCCATAATGATTATTGTGGGAACATTTTGTCCTCAGAAAACTTACCTAGGGCATGTTCATATGCCCACATGAATAGCTTCCCCCATATCTATTCCTCATATGCCTATAACATTTCCTTCCATTTATCCTTGATAAGACAATATGTATGCACAATTCTGAGAATTACATAGACATTTTTCATACTGAGGTTATTCTCCCCTATAGAGTGATTATGATTGGGATGGTAAAGCTAGAAACAGATGTACTGAGGGTATTGGCTTATAGCACCCTTTACCAAGCAGGTAATAAATAGGGGCATGCCTCCGCATATCCTTTGTGCTCACTATCCTGCTTTCCATTTGCTCCTGCAGCAACTCTGCTAAATATGAGGACAATTGTTCGGCATACGCATTGTCTATATAGATGCTGGGAAGCAGTATGTCAAAGGAAATCAACTCAGGCAATACACACCCAAGCATAAAACTTGCTTCTCTTTCCTTATCACTAGATATAACCTTAAACAAGCTCAATCATTTCTCTGCATGCTACATTATAACCTATAAAATGTAATTGTTTTGTTTTTGAAACAACATATTACTCTGAGTCTCAGGTTGCCCTTGAACTTTCAGTGGTCCCTCTGCCCCACTTTCCATGTGCTGGAGATATGAACCACCATGTCTGACTCTAATAAAGATTCCTATATTAACTTAAATTTATTTTTTCACAGAAATAAGAAAATTAAAATTTAGATCCATTAGGAGGAAAGGTTGATTTTGTCAAGTCACCTTTTTATATGTTACTGGTGGACATTTTCTCTCTACCTTACAGCCTCCTTTGCATACCCACATTTTTTTTTCAAAATTATTTTTCTGAGAGTTTTTTCAATTTATTTTTTATTCTTTTTTTAAAGAAAATTTTTATTCACTTTACATATCAACCACAGATCTCCCTCTCATCCTTTCTCCCACTCCCACCACTCTTCCCCTCCCCATTCCCCATCCCCTCCTCCAAAAGGGCAAGGGCTCCATGGAGAGTCAGCAAAGCCTGGTATATTTAGTTGAGGCAGGACCAAGCCCCTGCCCCACTGCATCAAGGCTGAACAAGGCTTCCACCATAGGTAATGGGTTCCAGAAAACCAGCTCATGTACCTACCAGTTGTGGTGCAAGCCGGTTGGATTTCCTGAAGGGGGCAAAGGCAGGAGGATCATGAATTCAAGACTAGCATGGGCTACACTTCAAAAATGTTTTTTATTTAAATAGACTTCCATCACTTTGTTCTCCTTTTCCACCTCCAGCCTCTCCCAGATACCTGCCCTCAAACCTCTCCCATGGCCCTCTACTCTCACATTTACAGCCTCTTTTTCTTTGACTATATTTATCACAAGTGTGTTATGTCTTTGTGTGTGTGTGTGTGTGTGTGTGTGTGTGTGTGCAGAAATTCATTTTTAAATGACAGTATCTTATAAAAGTGAGCTGATTTATAGGCTTCATGGCTGGATAGGACTACTGGTGGTGCGTCCTTCCTCTGGAGACTTGCTAGCAACTTCTGGTATCATGAAAGCTAGTCCTCAGACAGAAGTCACTCAGGTCAGTTCAGCTCAGAAGCCTCTGGGCCCTGTGTCTGAAATGCACAGTGTTTTTAACAAAAAAGACTTACATTCCACCTCTGGGGGCAACCATGGGCAATAAGCAATAAACTAATACTTCAGGAGTCTTTTGGATAATCCTGATGAACACTCAAATGGTGGCTTTTCAAACGTCGGGTACTGGATTTTTGTTAGATGGTCTTTATCCCTAGGATGGCTGGCCATACTACTCACCGGAAACTGCAGCAGGAGAGCTCTGTCTCCCCATGGGAGAACTGGCCCCCACACTAGGGAGAGATGGCTGCACTGGCCCAGACCGACCAGCTCAGCTACCATCCAGACCCACATCCTGGACCTTGTGTCAGTACACCCTAACATCTACCCCATCTATGCCCTTCTGGATTGTGTGAAGGGACTGGTCCTGCAAAATGACAGCCACGGGATCTCCATGACTCAGGGCGAGAGCAGGATATCCGAGAGTTGTTTGGGGAAGGTACAGTGGTGATGATGTACCACAGGCCAGAAGCCTTGAACCAGATTCAACTTGATATGTCATGCTTTGTTGACTTCCATGGGAGGCCTGCCCCTTTCTGAGGAGTGGATGGGGGGAAGGAGTAGGAAGGAGGTGGGGGAGGGAATGGGAGGAAAGGAAGAAGGGGAAACTGTGGTTGGTGTGTAAAATAAATAATAATAATAATAGTAATAATAATAATAATAATAATAATAATAATAATAAAATTGCTTAGACATAAAAAAAGAAAGGAGTATTTTTAGGCCAGATAAGAAATTTTGTGTGTGTGTGTGTGTGTGTGTGTGTGTGTGTGTGTACAGTTAAAACAAAGCCTAGCACTATTTTCTTGTGTGTGTACAGTTAAAACAAAGCCTAGCACTATTTTCTATATTACTCTTTGATTAGAGCCTAGAACACTTGGAATATATCACAGAACTTACTAAATATTTCTTGAGTAAACAAACACAGCTTGAGGGGGAAATGCACTTCTAGTGTTGGAGCCCACTGAGGTTTCCTCGTGGCTTCCCCCAGCAGGTCTGCATAGAGAGGATGATTGGACCACGGGCCTGAGGACCAGATGTGTGAGATGGTCTGCACTTGGCTGTACTGGGGAGTGGGGAGGCCTTTTGCTCCACCCCTTGGCATTCCTTTAAAAACTCTTTGGCAGAGACATCAGGGCCTGATGGATTAGGATCCAGGCCCTCCTGAGGCTGTTCTGTATTTTCTATCTGTTTCTCTCCCCTCTTCACTTCTATCTAATATTTCCTGCTGCTCCTACTCAAGAGTACTCTGGGGAAAAGTGGGGGTAGGATGGTGTCCCACATTCTAGGACAAGATGGGGCGTCTTGTATCAGCTGTAGTATAATGAAAGTGTAGAAGTGTCAGTGGGATAATGGATCAACACCATTGCATTGTGCTTCTCTTCTCAGGTGATTTTTAACTGTCAAGTTGACAGGTAAAACTAACCAACACAGCACTCAATTTCTGCTACTCCCTCCTTCATATAAAGTATGTGTAGAGTACTTGACATGGTTGAAAGCACTGAGGCTAACCTCTACTACTGTGTTCAGTATTCTGTTGCTGCCTCCCATATTAGACTCATTTTCAGGACATCTCACTGCTTTGATGTAAGTCACACAAGTTATAGAAACTAGGAAGTACACGGAGTGAGTGAGAACTTCCCTTGAAAACAGAATGCAAAGCTTGGAAAGGCCATCAGGGGTTCCTGGTTACAAAAAAGGAAATGCCTAAAATGCCTGCAATTTTGAAAGGTAACCAGCTCTTGATTAGTCTCGATTCAGCACCTACTGAAATGGAAATAATTACAGAAGATTCCAATATCATTTGATGAACCTTCACTTGGTAATCATCATTACTATGGGACCTAAAGGAGTTGATCCAATAACTTGTCTTTTTTGTAAAGGCTGCTTTTGATGTTTTATCTCTTTTACTTTTTATTGTCTTGTCCACTCTACTAACTTAGTATCCCATTTAATTATTTTTTTTAAATCCACCTTTTAAAAAATTTCTCTCTGTATGCATTTCTTATTTTTCTTTATTGGACAAGCAGATTTGTTTTTCATGGAGGGGAATCTTCCACTGATTTCTTTGTTATTCATTTTTGTTCCTTCCTTTTTCTTTAGTCGTACCCAACTTAAATCTTGCTTTTCCTTTGTCAAATATGGTATGCCATACTATTGGGTATTCATTTACAATTTTTACCATACTTACTCTAATTAATTAATCTAAAATAATTATTGACTTTAAAATGTAGTCTGTATTTTTAGCATTTTATGTTCTTTCAGTCACTGGTGGTACAGAAGGAAACTTTAAGCAATTTAAGTGTTTCTATATGCTCTGCTATTTGGTAGGTATGCTGTTTAATATTTATTGCCAGTTGGGCTTGTTACAGAATCACATTGGAGACAAGCCTCTTTCTATCCTCATGAGAAATACATACACTATATGAAACACTAACCACTGAAAGCTACTGTGAAGAATTGTCTGTAGGAAGTTAATTGATGTAGAATTGGTCACCCTGAACATGGGTGGCATCATTCAGTGTGTTGTGGTACATACTATATTAAAAAGTAAACAGCAATTTGAGTACTAACATCTGTCATCCTCTGACACCAGAATGTGAATATAATATGACCAGCCACTCTAAACTCCTGTTGCCATATCTATATCTTGCATTCCATGATGAGTTGCCCTAAAACTGTGAACACAAGTAAATCCCTTCCCTCTTAAGTTGCTTTGTCTTGGTATCTTAAAAGAAGCAGCAGAAGGAGTGACTAGTTAAGTGTGGCTGCTGTGACCAAGATTTTCTTTGTTTTTGTTGGTGGTGATATTTTTTTCTTTGTCAGAAAGATAATAGGCACTTATACTTCAAAAGAAAATCTCCCCCCTCCCCAAACTGAAATCCCCAACCCATAAATGTGCAAATTGTGACACAAAAAAGAGATACAGGACAATGAATCTTTTACAAAAGATAATAGCTCCATAAATACTGAATTCAAAGACATTCAATTAGTTCAAGTGTCAAGAAAATGGAAGTTTACCTGTAAAAATTATGAATGACTTCGAAGAGGTTACAAACAAACATGTGAATAACATGAGAAAATCAGCTGAGTCTGGGTGAGAAATTCAGCAAGATGAAGGGGAATTTTAGCTATGATATTGAGATTTTGAAACAAAGCAAAAATACCACACATAAATGTTAGCAAGGAAAAAAGCTCACCAAATGAAATAGAAATTGCAATTGAAACATTCTCTAGAAGATAAGCCTAAACAGAAGAAAAAATGTCAAGAAGAGGGAAACTTTCAAAGAATAGTTAATGCTAATACTCCTCAAATTATTCTACATAATAGAAACAGAAGGAACATTGCCCAATTCATTTTATGAGGCAAATATTACACTGATACATAAACCACATAAAGACCCAACAAAGAAAGAGAATTGAAGTCCAATTACCCCTATCAACATAGATACAAAACTTCTCAGTAAAACACTTGCAAACCAATCCAAAAACACATTGAAAAACTCATCCACCATGATTAAGTATGCTTCCATGCTTCAACCTAGGGATGCAGGGATGATTTAACTTTAAATATAATAAATATAATCAAACATGTATATAGACTGAAGGATAAAACCCACATGATCATCTCACTAGATGAAGAAATGGCCTTTGCCAAAACCCAACATCCCTTCATGATAAAAGTCCTGGAAAGACTAGGGATACAACAGACATCTCCAGAAATAATAGAGGTGATTTACACAGCAAGCCCAGAGCCAAAATCAACCTAAATGGAAAGAATCTCCAAGTATTTCTAATAAAATCAAGAACAAGACATGGTTATCCACTCTATACCTAGTCAATATAGTACTCAGAGTCTTTGTTAGAATAGTAAGACAACTGAAGGAGATCAAGGAGATACAAATAGGAAGGGAAGAAGCCTATTTATTTGTAGATGATATGATTGTGTTCATAAATGACCCTAAAACTCCACTAAAGCTGCTACTACAGCTAATGAACAGTTACAGCAAGGAAGCAGGATATAAAATTAATAAACAGAAATCAGTGGCCTTCCTATATATAAATGACAAACAGACTGAGAAAGAATCCGGGTAACAGTACCTTTCACACTAGCCTCAAATATATGTATTTGGATAACTCTAACCATGCAAGTATAAGACTATCCATATCAAAATATGGAAAGATCTCCATTTCCCCTCTGACCCTAACCCCAAGAGATCAGGAAGATCTTCTCTTCCAAACTTCCTACTTTCAACTCATCCCATCATCCCAGCCTCCAACACCAGCAGGCATTCCCTGCCAAGCAAAAGCTGAGCAGGCCAGGGACACAGATCCGACCTTCCAGTGTAGCTAGAAGTTTCTCTGTTCAGCCTAGCCCTGCTGTCCCACAGCTGCTTATAAAATAATCACTCAGAAGCTTATATTAAATACACACTGTATGGCCTGTGGTCTATGGCTTTAGCTTATATAAGCTAGATTTTTCAACTTAATTCAAGCCATCCTATTAATCTATATGTTGTTTCATGGCCATGGCATTACCAGTCTGCTGGCATCTTGCTGCTCTTTTAGTGGCAGGCTGGTAATCTCCTTGACTCTACCTTTCTCCCCTTGTATCTCTGTTTAGATTTCCCACCTGCCTCTAAGCTGCCTTACCATAGGCAAAAGCAGATTATTTATTAGCCAATGGGAGCAACACATGTTCACAGCATACAGAAAGATATCCCACAGCATCCCAGTCTCATTCCCAGCACTGTAGCTGACCTCCTGGAGTGACCTTTCTTCACTGTCTACTCTCTTTCCAAGGAGACTAAAGAAGCCACTCCTGGTTGGACTCTGTTCTCCTCTTTCTTGTGAACCTCTTCAGACACCTAGCCTATCCTCATTCTTAAGTGTCACCTCCCAATACTCAAAACACATTCTACCTAGAACTCTCAGTGGCCAAACTTCCAGGTTAACAAAATATTTCCTACCACACAACACATAGCCATCACACTCTCCTAAAATCCAGAGAGAAAACAGAAACTGAAGAACAAAACACCTCCCACCAAAAACAAAAGCAGATATCAGCAACTATACCTATGATCATCTCTATTCCAAATGCCTGTGTACCAGCATGAAAACACAATCAATAATAGCCAGAGCAATGTCTTCACTAAATTCCATTGACCTGACCACAGCAAGCCCTAAATATTCCAACATAGCTGAAGAACTAGGCCTTAAAACAGTCTGTATGAAGATGATAGAGGTGCTTAAATAAGAAATGAATAAATTCTCAAGGCAATCCAGGAAAACATGAACAGTTGGAAGAAATGAATAAAATGTTTCAAAATCAGAAAATGAAAACAGAAGCAATCAAGAAAACTCAAACTGAGGGAATTCTGCAAACAAAAACTTTAAGATTGCAAACAGAAACAATAGATACAAGCTGTACTAATAGAATATAAAAATTGAAGAGAAAACTTCAGGTGTTGAAGATACGCTAGAAGAAAGAGATAGAGGTCTGGTATAGAGGAAGGGAGTAGGGGGCATATGGAACTCCCTGGGAAAGGAAAATAGATTAGATTGGGATGGGGGAATGGTAATGCAAGTATCAAGTGGGACAGGCAAGGGAGATAGGGTGGAGGGAGTGAATGTAGGGTGAGACAGCTAGAACTAAGGGGCAGTTTAGGGGTGGTATGGAAACTAGTGAAGTGGAAATTTCCTAATTAATATATATGTGATCCTAATGAAGTCACCAAATATTGAGGGAGACAGAATACCAACTGGCCATCTACTGTCACCAAAGGAAGCTTCCAGTACCAGGACTGGGTTACATTCAATGGAGTTGGCCAAAGGGATCCTTATAAATCTCCAAACAACCCAGGTGATTAGGTTTTCTTTACAAATAGACAGCAAAGTCCCATTGCTGAAAACAATATCCACACAACTCTGTAGTAGGAATCTTAAAGGTTCTTATTAATAAAATTGGAGTGAATACTGGAAGGTCAGAGAGACAGAACAAGCCATAGCTATCTCACCTCGCCGAATCCTCAGCTGGTCCTGTTTCCTCAGACTGGAAGACTCTAAGTCCTCATCTGGAATGAATCCCAGCTGAATTGTGCTGCTTCAAAGCCTGAAAGCTTAACCAGCCAAATGCTTAACCAGCCAAATGCTTCTAGTTTCTGGTCCTCATGCCTTATATATCTTTCTGCTTTCTACCATCACTCTCTGGGATTAAAGGCTGGCTTTCTGGAATTAAAGGCATGTGTCACCATGCTTGCCTTTTCCCAATGTGGCCTTGAACTCACAGAGATCCAGAGGGATTTCTATCTCTGGAATGCTAGGATTAAAGGTGTGTGCTATCACTGCCTAACTAGTGGCTTTTCTGTTCTCTGACCCCAGATAAGTTTATTAAGGTACACAATATTTTGGGGAACACAATATCACCACACAACTCATTGAACACGATGCCTATATTGAGCATGCACCCTATTCTCTAGTGTCTTGGTATGGAGGGTACTCTACAGGCTACCAAAAGAAAAATGCAAACACCAACCCAGCCACAAAATCTTTAATCTACAATACTGTTCTGCCTGCAAAATATGCTAGGGCAATCGTTTCACAAAACTTGCCTTAGTAACCAAACAATGTCTGATTTGATTTTTTTTAATACATTCCTCTAGATTGAACCCATACCCAACACTGCTGGGGTGAATAAGAACCAGAGACTAGAGAGCCTAGAGACCTTGGGTAAAACCAATTAGTGTTTTTTTTTTTTAGTAACAATAAAATGACTCCAAATGATATTCTGCTATACTCATAGATCCACAGATCAGTGCCTTATTTAGCTATTATCAGAAAAACTTTCTCCTGCAGCACATGGAAACAAATACAAAGACCTACAGCCAGACAGTACATACACACACACACACACACACACACACAGAGAGAGAGAGAGAGAAGAGAGAGAGAGAGAGAGAGAGAGAGAGACCTTTGAACACACAGCTCTAAATGGGATATCTCCAGCAAATCCATCCCCTCAGTGCTCAGGAAACACACAGAGGAGGAGATGGAAAAGGTATAAGAACCAGAGTTGATGAAAGACAAAAGGAGAACAAGGACCTCTAAATTAGCTGAAGAAAGCTCATATGAATTCAGAGACTGAAGCAGCAAGAACAGTGCTGACATGGGTCTTCACCAGGTTCTTGGTGTGTATAATATAGCTTTTAGTTTAGTATTTTTATGGGACTCCTTGAAGCATGACTAGTGGGTCTCTGATTCTAGTGCTTTTCCTTTGGTCTCTTTTTGTTGTGTTGGTTTGCCTTGTCCAACTTTCATGTGATGGTTTTGTTTTATCTTATTATATTTTATTTTGTTGCTTTGTTATTATCTCTTAGAAACCTCTTGTGAGACAGAAAAGTATGGAACTGTATAGCAGGGGAGGTAGCAAGGTACTGAAAAGAGTAGAAGAAGGGGAAACTGTAACCAGGATAAACTGTACTGGAAAATAATCTACTTTAAATAAAAGGGGTTAAAATTCTAACAACGTTATACAGATACTGAAAACAAAATTTACAGTTTCATAAGGAAACACAAAAAGAGCAGGATAGCTAAAACAATCCTGAATAATAAGAGAACTGTTGCAGGCATCATCTCTGATGTCAAATTATATTACAAAGACATACTAATGAAAACAGCATTGTACTGGAACAAAAATAGACACATTGATCAACAGAACCAAGTTGAAGACCAGGACATAAATTCACACACCTGTGGACACGTGGTATTTTATGAAGAAGTCAGTTACACATACTGGAAAAAGGATAGAATCTTCAACAAATAATGCTGGTAAAACTGGATGTTGCATGTAAGAAGAATTAGAATAGATCCATACTTACCGCCCCACATAAAACTCAACTTCTAACTTTCTAGCACAGGCAATAAAATCAACACTTAATAAATGGGAGCTCTTGAAACTTAAAAGCTTCTATGAGGCAAAGGACACCATCATTCAGATCAAGTAGCAGCCTACACATTGGGAAAAGTTTTTAGCAACTACACATCTGATAGAGGATTAATACCAAAATTATTTGAAGAACACAATTCACTGAGCATCAAGCAAATGAACATCTCAATTAAAATATATGGTACAGATACACACAGAATTCTCATAAGTAGAAACCCAAATGACTGAGAAGCACCTAAAGAAATGTTCTACATCCTTAGTCATCAGGGAATATAAATCAAAACTACATTGATATTTATTCTTATACCAGTCAGAATGCCTAAATCTGAAAAACAAATGACAGCTCATGATGGTAAGAATGTGGAGTAAACAGTACAATCATCCATTGCCAGTAGGAGAGCAAACTAGTCCAGCCACTTTGAAAATCAATGTGAAACTTCCTCTGGAAGGTGGGGATTGATCCACATCAAGATCCAGCTACATCATTCTTGGACATACACCAAAATGATGTTTTATTCTACTACAGGTTAATTTGTTCAACCATGTTGATTGCTGCTCTAGTCATAATAGTGAAAATTAGAAACAGCCCAGATGTGAATACATGGATTCATGGATAAAGAAAATATGACACATTTAAACTGTTATATTCAGCTGTTAAAAAAACACAAAATTTGAAGGCAAATAGATGGAGAGAAAAAAATCATGAGTGAGGTAACCCAGACTGAAAAAGAAATTATGTCATATATTTGTTTATATGTGAATGTTAGCTGTTACTTCACTAAGAAAGTTAAAATCCATCTCAGCTCAGAAGTTAGAATATAAGAAGGATGGGGGCATGAGACATATCTCCCTAGGAAGAGGGAGAACTGAAACAGGTGAAGGAGAGAGCAAGGGGGACGGCAGATAAAATGACGGATAAGAGTCGTTTGAATGGTCATATGGAAACCTAATACAGTAAAAGATATTTAAAACACATACATTTCTGAAGGTGATCTAAATTAAATTGTCAAGTAATGGGGGAGACAGAGCCCCATCTGACATCTCTTGTCATCATTCAATACCATGAATGGGTTCCAAACATCTAGCCGAATTGTTGGCCAAAGAGGCCCCATTGGACTGCCAAACAGCTTAGGTTATTGTCAAGGCTATTGGTTATTCTCCACAAACTGATGGTAAGTCCCCTATTGCTGAAGACAACACCTACACAATCCTTTTAACACAGAAAATTCAAGCTGCTGCCTACATAGAACCTTCATGCATATGGACTAATGTTAATGTCACTGGAAGGTATTCTGCATGCTACCAAAGGCGAAAGATAAACACAAGTCATCTACAAAACCTTGATATGCAATGATGACCTGCCTGCAAGATGAACTAATGTAATAGTGGCAAAGCTTGTGGGAGTAACTGACCAATATGTTTGGGTTTAAGGCCCACTCCATGAACTGTAACCCATCCCTGACACTTTTGGGGTAGCCAGTAACCTGATACCAGGGACAATGGGAAAAAAAACTACTGTTCTGCTAAAGGAATACAGTAATAAAATAAGTAAAATAAGTAAGAACAGTCAGCTATACTCAGAGATCAGTGCCTCATTCAGCTAGAATTAGAGAAGTTTTCTCCTGCAGTAGAAGGAAGAAAAACAGAGAACCACACATGGACAATGTACAGAGAGTGGGAGATCTTGGGACAATCAGTCCTATATGTGATGTCTACTCAAATCTCTCCCCTCAGTGCTCAGGGAAACCTGTGGAAGAGAAGGTGGAAAGATTGTAAGAGTCAGAGTAAATGGAGGGCAGAGGGAAACAGGTCCCTAAAAAAAAAAAAAAAAAAAAAAAAAACCAGCAGGACCATCAAACATATAAACACACAGAGCCTGCTGGAGTATGCACAAGGCTTTAAGAGCCTGCGCTAGATGTGACTCCAGTGCTGAGAGAAGTGGACACAGGCCACATTCCTAACCCTGAAACATCTCCTATTGATAAACACTTGTAAATGAAAAATTAGTTCTCACCAGCAGAGTCTCATTGGGTATACAAACCACTATTGCAAACAGGCTTCCTGCCCAGCAGTGGTTGACCAACACAAAATAAAAGCAATCTCATCTTTAAAGGTTTTAGAATTTCTTTGATTCATAATGTTTAGTCATTGCTTTTTTTGTAATCTATAGGTCCTTTGAATATTATTATGGCTCATAGTTTTGTATTTTTATGGGATTCTTGTGTGCACAAACATATGTTTCTCTGCCTCTTTATGTGTTTCTTACACTTTTTTGGCCCCTTTTCTTCTGTCAGTTTGTTTAATTTTTCTTATTCTGTTTTTTAAATTAATTTTATTATGATTCTTCAGGTGACTGTATATTTTGTAACAAGAGACAAAAAGAAAGTATTCAATTGGAGGGAGGTAAGAGGCTATCCGAGGAGTTGAGAAAAGGAAACCATAATGTAAATTTATGGAACTCTCCTCCACTGATGGTGGGAATGCAAGCTTGTACAACCACTTTGGAAATCAATATGGCGCTTTCTTAGAAAATTGGGAATCAATCTCCTCCAAGATCCAGCTATACCACCCTTGGGCATATACCCAAGAAATGCTCAATCATTCCACAAGAGCACTTGCTCAGCTATGTTCATATCAGCATTGTTTGTAATAGCCAAAACCTGGAAACAACCTAGATGCCCTTCAACTGAAGAATGGATAAATAAATTATGGCATATATACACAATGAAATACTACTCAGCAGAGAAAAACAATGACATCATGAGGTTTGCAGGCAAATGGGTGGATCTAGAAAAAATCATCCTGAGTGAGGTAACCCAGACTCAGAAAGACAAATATGGTATGTACTCACTCATAGGAGGATACTAGATGTGGAACAAGGATGACTGGACTGCTACTCACATCACCAGGGAGGCTACCTGGAAAACACTAGGAAGACATGAGGATCGCCCAATGACAGAGAAATGGCTGAGATCTACATGAACAACCTAGACATGAGTGGGAGTAATGAAGGGCGAGGGTCGAGGGAAAGAGAGCCTGTGGGAGCAGGAGATCCCAGCTGGATCAAGAACAGAGAGGGAGAACAAGGAATAGGAGACCATGGTAAATGAAGACCACATGAGAAAAGGAAGAAACAAAGTGCTAGAAAGGCCCACAGAAATCCACAAAGATACCCCCACAATAGATGGCTGGCAATGGTTGAGAGACAGCCCGAACTGACCTACTCTGGTGATGGGATGGCCAAACACCCTAATAGTCATGCCAGAAACTCCATCCAAGGACTGAGGAATCTGGATGAAGAGATCCATGGCTAGGCCCCGGATGGCGCTCCGGGAGTCCAATTAGCGAGAAAGAGAAGGGTTTATATGAGCGAGAATTGTTGAAACCAAGGTTGGATAAAGCACAGGGACAAATAGCCAAACGAGTGGAAACACATGAACTATGAACCAAAGGCTGAGGGGCCCCCAACTGGATCAGGCCCTCTGAATAGATCTCTGAAGTATTCGAAGGCCACCTGGCCAAATATCCTAATTGTCTGTCGTGCTAGAAACCCCATCCAATGACTGAGGGAACTGGATGCAGAGATCCATGGTCAGGGCCCAGGTGGAGCTCCAGGAGTCCAATTGGTGAGAAAGAGGAGGGTTTGTATGAGCAAGAGTTGTTGAGACCAAGGTTGGAAAAAGCACAGGGACAAATATCCAAATGAAAGGAAACACATGAACTATGATACAATAGCTGAGGAGCCCCCAACTGGATCAGGCCCTCCAGATAAATAAGACAGCTGATTAGCTTGATCTGCTTGGGAGGCATCCAGACAGTGGGACCGGGTCCTGTCCTCAGTGCATGAACTGGCAGTTTGGAACCTGGGGCTTATACAGAGACACTTGACTCAGCCTGGGAGGAGGAGACTGGACCTGCCTGGACTGAATCTACCAGTTTGAACTCCATCCTCCGGGGAGTCTTTGCCCTGGAAGAGATGGGAATGGGGGGTGGACTGGGGGGAAGGCAGGGGGCATGGGAGAGGGGAAAACAAGGGAATCCATGGCTGATATGTAAAATTAAATTTAATAAATAAATTTTAAAAATGAAAAAAATTCCATATGCAATAAAAGAAAAAATAGAAATAAATTTAAATGTCTCAAAGTCAACTGCCATACCACCAATGACAAAAGAAGAGAAAATAATAAATAAAAATTTTGAAATAAATAAATAATTAGAGTATAGAGAAATTGAAAATGCAGTCCGCATCAGCTGGCCAACAGGTGAGAGACCTGCAGGAAGGTTGTGTCAACTGCCCTCATACCCACTGCTCTCTGTAACTTCCATGACCCACTCTGGCCAACCAAACCATCAACCCCATCATCCTCCCCTTGGGCAACCATCCACTGCAAAATCAGCAGCACCTATGCAAGCACCACATACTCCAACTGGAAGAATGGAAGCTTCTATACAAGCACTACCCAAATCAGTAGGAAGGAAATCAGACCCTATAGGCATAAGGATCACCCACACCAGTAGGAAGAACAGTCTCCATAGGCACCAATAAAGCCCACACAGGCCAAAGAACTGGAGGATATACTGAATTTAGGCACCCATTCCCCACAAACTTCAACCGAGACAACCTTACTGGACCTGAGGACCAGCCAACCACCAGAATGCTTGGCCATCCAGGCCAAAAGACAGTAAAGGAAACAGATAATAAAGGAACAAAAGACACATTCAACAAATACATCATAAGAAGCAACATTGTTACCTATAACTATCCCAAACCTAGATGGATAAACATCAGTGTAAGAATACATACAACAACATACAGGGCAATATAGCACGACCAGAATTCAGAGGTCCTACAAAAGCAAGACCTGAATATCTCAATGTAGATGAAGCAGAAGAAAATGGCCTTAAAAATAACTTTATGAAGATGATAGAGGGACTTAAAGAGGAAATATAAAATTCCCTTAAAGAAATCAAGGAAAAGACAATAAAAATACAGAAGAAATCAACAAACCCCTTAAAGAAAGCCACCCACCCCCCAAAAAAAACCAATCAAACAGGTGAAGGAAGCAGTTCAAGACTTGAAAATTGAAATAGAGACAATAAAGAAAATGCAAACCAAAGGAATTCTGGAAGTGGAAAAGCTAGGTACGTGAACAGAAACTAGAGATGTAAGTATCACCAACAGAATACAAAACATGGAAGACAGAATCTCAGGCATTGAAGATATGATAAAGAAAATAGATTCATTGGTCAAAGAAAACGTTAAATCCAAAAAATTCTTAATACAAAACATTCAGGAAATCTGGGACACCATGAAAAGACCAAACCTAAAAATAATAGGGATAGAAGAAGGAGAAGAATTACAGCTCAAAGCACAGAAAATATATTCAACAAAATCATAAAAGATTTTTTTTCCAACCTAAAGAAGGACATGCCTATGAAGGGACAAGGAGCTTACAGAATACCAAATAGACTGCACCAAAAGAAAAAAAGTCCCCTCACCACATAATAATCAAAACACTATACCTACAAAATAAAGAAAGAGTATTAAGAGCTCCAAAGGAAAAAGGCCAAGGAACATATAAAGGCAGACCTATCAAAATTACACTCGACTTCTCAGTGGAAACTGTAAAACCCAGAAGGTCCTGTACAGATGTTTTGCAGACACTAAGAAACCATGAATGTCAGCCTAGACTACTATACCCAGCAAAGCTTTCAAACATCATAGTCAGAGTAAACAATGTATTCTATGACAAAACCAGATTTAAACAATATATATGCAGAAATCTAGCCCTACAGAAAACACTAGAAAAAAAATCCAACCTAAGGAAGTTAGATGTACCCACGAAAATACAGGCAATAGATAATCTCACACCAGAAAATACCAAAGAAGGGAAACACACACATACTGTAGTGGGTAGCCATTCCAGTTTTGATCTGCAAGTTCCAACCCCCATTGAGGTTTTGGTAACTGTCATGCCTACAAGGCAGGGCCAAGAGTGGACTCTGAAGACCTGAGATCTAGATGCGCTGGCTTTCTTGGTTCCTGGATCCTGGACACTGGAAGTAGACCGAGCAGAGTTCTCCAGAGAATACTGCTGGACTGCACTACACCTCTTCTAGACCCTGTAACCTATCCCTTCACTTGTAAGTTACCCCACAAAATAAACCCCCCTTTTAATTACATGGAGTGGCCTTAATAATTTCACCAATAACATACTGCCACCAAAAAAAAATAACAGTAATTAACAATCACTAGTCACTAATATCCCTAAATATCAATGGACTCTATGCACTTATAAAAAGACAAAGACTAACTAACAGAATGGGTACAAAAACAGGGTCCATCCTTCTGGTGCATACAAGAAACACACCTCTACTATATAGACAACACCACCTCAGAGTAAAGGGTTTGGTGAAGACTTTCCAATCAAATAGACTTAAGAAGCAAGCTTGTGTAACTATCCTATTATCTAACAAAGCAGACTTCATACTAAAATTAGTCAAAAGATATTGAGAAGGACATTACATATTCATCAATATGGTACTTTCTCAGAAAATTGGCAATAATCTATTTGATTGGGTATATACCCAAAGGATGCTCAATCATACCTCAAGGACACTTGCTCAGCTATGTTCATAGCAGCATTATTCATAATAGCCAGAACATAGAAACAACCTAGATGCCCCTCAACCAAAGAATGGATAAGGAAAATGTGGTACATTTACACAATGGAGTATTACTCAGCTGTAAAAAAAGAACAATGACATCTTGAACTTTGCAGGCAAATTGATGGGAGTAGAAAAAAAATCATTCTATGTGAAGTAACCCAGACCCAGAAAGACAAACATGGTATGCACTCACTCATAAGTGGATATTAGGAGTAAAGTATAGGATAACCATCCTACAATCCAAGACTACTAGCAACAGTGGAGAGGGTGCCTGAACTTGCCATCTCCTCTAAACAGATTGGTGACTACACTAATTGTCATCACAGTTTCTTTATCCAGTAACTGATGAAAACAGATGAAGAGATCCACAGCCAAGCACTGGGCTGAGCTCCTGGAATCTTGCTTAAGAAAGGAAGGAGGGATTGTATGATCCAGGGAGATCATGAAGGGGAAACCCACAGAGACAGCTGATCTGAGCTCGTGAGAGCTTATGGACTCTGGACCAACAGTTAGGGGGCCTCCATGGGACTGACCTAGGCTGTGTGTGTGTGTGTGTGTGTGTGTGTGTGTGTGTGTGTGTGTGTCACAGTTGTGTAGCTTGGTCTCTTTGTAAGGCTCCTATTAGTGAGATCAAGACCTATCCCTGGTGCTTAGCTGGCTTTTGGGAACCTGTTCCCCATGCTGGATTACCTTGCTCAGCCTTGATGCAAGTGGAGGAGCTGGGTCCTTCCTCAACTTGATGTGCCATACTTTGTTCAAGCCCATGGGAGGCCGGCCCCTTTCTGAATGGAAAGAAAGGAGTAATAGAAGGGGAGCAGGAATGATGGGAAGTGGGGAGTGGGTGTGAAGGGGGGACCTGGGGTCGGTATGTAAAATAAATGAGAAAAAATGTTATTTAAATAAAATTTTAAAAATTGAAAATGAACAGCATAAAAGAAGGGCACACAGAAATGGAAACGTGAAGGCAATGGTAGCAGCAGCCTGTGTTAAAGAATGGAAAATTGAGAAGGAAAGAAATTGCATAAGAAAGAAAAAAGTTTTGAATATAAATAATACTGCTTGCCCAAAGTAGAAAAGAAGAATGCAAAAAGTAGCTTTAAAATGAATTAAATAGCAGACTGAACTTTCATAATATGGAAATGTGAAAAAAAAATGAAGAGGTAAAACAATAATCAGCCTTTAAACAACAACAAAAAGCCCTGAAATTATTCTCAGCTCCTTTTTAATTCCTTTATTACTGATGTTTCACAGGTGAAGGCTCATCATATGATGCTGGAATCTTCTGTGTTTACTGCCATTTGGACAGGAGCTGAATCCAGAATGATGAAGAGCAGGTTATCCTTCAGGGTTGCATTCACTATGAGTTTCCTTTCTTTGTAAAGCAGGACCTGCCACTGGCCTTGCTCAGCTTCACATTCTATGGTCAGGGCAGGTTTTCCCTTGTATCCAAGACTCCCCAGTTTCCAAAACCTATATAATTAATATCCAAGCTGCACTGTGATCAACAAGTGTGTTGAAGATTGTGGTCAGCAAACAGATCTCTGAGCTCTGTAGTGAGGGGAAGCCTAAGTGCTTTCAACACTATCCACAATTACCTTTCCTTATTGAGGGAGGATGTTGCAGAAACTGAATACCATGGCATTTAATTTTAAGCGTCAATTTGACACATGCTAAAATCAACTGGAAAGAGAGGTACAATGAAGGAGGTACCTGTCTGCAGGCTTGTGGGGGATTGTTTTGCATGTTAATTGATATGGAGAGAACCAGTCCATTGTGGGTGGCACAGTACTTTGGGCATGGAATCCAAACAGTGTAAGAGTGGAGAATGCTAGCTGAGATCAAGCACAGAATGAATGATCTGTATATTCAAATTGCACTGAATTGTGAATGTGATATGACTCATTTGAAATTCTGGCCTTGAATTCCCCAATTGATGGACTGAAAAAAATGGAGTAGTAGACAAACAGAATCTTTCTTCCCCTAATTGGTTTGTTTGCTTGGCTTTGGTCAGGATGTTATACTTCAGAAACTGAAATTAAAAGAGTAAAAGTGCTCTTGTAGACACTGGGACACTGCTTTAAACAGACTGGCCGGTAATTAAGTCTTTGATGAAGTTTCTCTTTTGTTCATTAAAAGAAAAGTTCTTTATAGAGTATATTTCGCTCACTGTTTGCTGTTCCCTGATTCCTGCCAGATACTCTTCATTTCCCTAAACACACACATTTATGTTCTTTTTCTCTTTCTCCTTGAAGAACAAACCATGGGATTTCCAAGGAACAAAGGCTGAGGACAAGGCTATATGTTGCTCTCCACACACTGACAGCAAGGTCCCATTGCTGAAGACAACACTACAATCAACTCGGTGAACATGAAGAAGTTGATCTGTTGTCTACATTCTATGTAATCTTTACACCTAAAATGCTCAACTTTTGGTACAAGAAGGTACTCTGCATGCAACCAAAAAAGAAATGTAAACACCAAGCTAGTCTCAAATGCTTCAACCTGCAATGGTGTTCAATGCTTCAATCTACAAATGGTGTCCTGCCTGAAAAATATGTTACAACAATGGTAGCACATAGCTTGTTTTAAAAGTATTCTGGAATTTTGACTCTTCATATGCTGCTGTGACATAGAACCTATTTTGAGATACAGGATGCTCTCTAGAAAACTCAGTGAAGAGAGGAATGACTTCAAATAGAAGCAAGCTCCAAAGTTAAGGAGCTGAAGAGATCAGACAGAAACACAAGCAGTGAAGGAAAATTTACTTTATTGACACAGGGACTGAGGAGGGATTGGGGATCTCTAGTTGGCAGCAATTGTGTCCTGAATCCAGTCCACATAGTTGCAGACCTTGGTGTACACACCAGGGAGGTTCTTCTGGGCACAGCCATAGCCCCAGGAGACGATACCCTGAAGTTGTCCGTTGCAAACCACAGGGCCACCAGAGTCACCCTGCAATGGAGAAATACAGTGTTTAAAGAAGTGGCATGAAGAATGATCACACCTGCTCTAACCTTAAGACCCATTCCAGTCAGCTTCTGACTTCATATGTTTTTCATTGAAACACATCCTCTAATCTTACTAATGAGATGAAAAGATATCCAGGGTAGAGATCACTTCCCCTGATCCCAGTGCATGAAACTTCTAGGCTCACAACTTTGAACATTCAAATCCCTCTCCCAGGAGAAGAGGTGTTTCATATGGAAAGGGAGTCACTCACCTGGCAGGAATCCTTGCCTCCCTCAAGGAAGCCAGCACAGACCATGTTGTTGGTGATTTTCCCAGGGTAGGAGGCTTCACAGGCAGCCTGAGTCAGCAGTGGGGCATCCAGGCACTGGAGCAGGTCTGGGTTATTCACTTTGAGAAAAGGTAGTGATCAAAGGAGAAATATGTATTAGAGCACCCCAGAGAACAATGATTTATCCCTGAACAACATGGCTAACTGCCAGAGAAATCATTAAGTATATAAATTCCAACAAAGAATTAAAGCTTTCTCAAACTGTAAAATGACCACTGTTGATCCTGTTTTCAGTATAATAACACAGTGTATATTTGTTCAATTTAAGGATACAGGAAGTGAACTTCTTGGTATTTTTTATTCCTTTGTTAACAGCAATACATTTTTTATAGTTAGTAGTTCAAACATATTTGGAAAGTAAAAGCAAATAAGTTCAAATCCAGAGACATGTCTGGTTTTGAAAACATGGGGAGGAAAGAATGGAGTAGGTAAATGTCATACTTACCACCTAAGCTAAGGGTGTTGCCCCAGCCAGAGATAAGGCACTGAGTGCCAGCAGGTGCACAGGAGGTGGGCAGAGCTACAGTGGCCACTCTGGCATTGAGGGTCACAGGAGAAGCTAGCTTGATCAGCATGATGTCATTGTCCAGGGTCTTTGAATTGAACTTGGGATGCCTGATGCTTTTGGCAGCAGTGACAAACTGCTCATTGCCCTCAAGGACATTGATGTTGTGCTCTCCCAGTCTCACTTGGATGCGGCTGTTGGAAAGAAGAGACATGGTTGAGATTTTCAACACATTACCCACAACACACTACAGGTTCCAAAACTTTACGTTCAGGGGTAGCTCAGAAGAGAAGCCCTTCAGTGAGCAACAATTTCTGGTTAGGCACCCTGGTCCTTTAATCTACAGACATTGTTGGTATATAGGAAGTAAAATAAAGGAGTGCGGTTGGGCTCTGATACCTCTGATACATCCATGGATGTGGACCCAAGTTGACATTTGATGTACACTTCACCCTCTGAGTCTTTGTTTACTACAGTAGAAACTATAACATATACTTCTTGCTTTGTTAAAAACTATTACTATGTAGAACCTAAACCTGTGGACATCAAAGCATTTTGCCAGAGCCCACACCAGTGTGACATAGGACCCTGAGAGAAGTTTACAATCTTGCTTCCAAAAAACAGAAATACTGAGCCAGAATCTAGCCCTGGGTTCATTGTCATCTTTGTGATACATACTCAGGACTGAGAACACACAGTAGAGACTACATTGATTTAACCAATATTCAGCTGTATTTCTGAAAACTTGGTGTTTATTATTCTTTTTAGCTAGTGGTCCTTATACAAAGGTCCTTATACAAGTTCTTGTCTGACTGTCTCACTAGTGTCTATGATAACAAGATCAATTCATCAGGGTTTAATGGTCCATTATAATACATACATATATATATATATATATATATATATATATATATATATATTATAACGGCCCATATATAATCCTTGCTGTATTATAAGTTTGTTTTGGGAAGTGAGAGGATTTCTATTCTGCATCTAATTTCAGTCTTGCTCATGATACTTAGCTGCTGCCAGCAATTCTTTTCTTCATGGCTTTCCCTAGTTACCTTACAACTTCACCACTTGCCCAATGCTATATTCTAATAATGTCCCAGGCCATGAGCTCTGCATCCAGGGGCCCATCACTTACCTCTTGTAGCAATGAGCTGCAGATACCACCCATTGGTCATTGATGAGGGAACCTCCACAAAAGTGGTACCCAGAGTTCAGAGACACCTGGTAGGGCACAGAATTCTCCCTGCAAGTGTATCCTCCTACGATCTTGTCATCATCATCAACAGGAAAAGCAACTTGAATGGAGATAGGAAATGAGAATAAACCAATTTATCAGGGTGCTAGAGGGTGAAGCCATTGGCTCTATGTCAGCTTAAACCCTCAGAATTTTTACTGAGCACAATTAGTGTAGGAAAACTGAGAACACTGTCTCTTATAGGTAACAGATTGTAGCGCTTCCCAGTACTGGCATCTGTAGGACAGATAGAGAGTTCCCAAAGGCCCCAGATCTCTTCTGAGCATCAAGGTTGGACTAACAAGAACTACCTAAGAACACAAATATTGGGATCCCATTACAAGTCAGTTCTGCCCATAGCCTGCTGTACTTATCCATCTATTATTTGTTTGTGCCTCCTGTGTGGTGGCTTCTTAGAGTCTCAGAAGGGAAAGCAACTAGAGAGGAAGCAGAAGAAGTCAATTCATCAGGCTGTTGGAGAGTGGATTGCTCAGCACCATATCACCTTCCTACTTTTTCAGTATTGCTATCTGAGCAGATAACTAAGACAAAGTAGAGAAATCACTGTCCCCAGTAGTCAGCACTAGGACACAATATCTTCCAGGGGAAAGGACTGCAGGGCAGGTAAGTGGATCCTACTAGGCTCAGAAGTCTTCCAAGTTCCAGGAAAAGGACAGAAGAAATGACCTAAGAACACGCTCCAAGGGGTCTGATTACATGTCAGTTACCTTGCTTCCCTCTGAAATTCATCAAGAACTATGTTGTTGGATTCCCCGTGCAGTTGCTGCTAAGGAATGTGTCCCCTGCTTTATTTTATGCACCCTCTGGTTGGCCTCCCTTTCTGCCTCAGAAATCAAGGCCCTGAATTCAACAAAGGATGTTGTGGAGAGTGCATAAGGGAGACAAGAGTAAACTGAAGAGTGAGAAACTACAAACATTGAAAATAAGATCCTGGAGAAGGTTGGACACAGCTTGAAACTCACCAGCAGCTCCCACAAGGGCCAGAACCAGGAGTGCATTCATGGTGGCAGAAGGTAGGGAGGTCTGAATGGGAGCAGACTTTTATAGGACTGAGGATGGAAAACTACCATTGTTGAATTGGGTTGTGATGTCATTGATTCTTACTGAGCAAACACACCAGTATTTTCCCCTTCTTGGATTCTTATGTCAACTCTTTTTGGTTTCTTGGTAGTCAGAGACCTTCAGGTGCCAAGAAAAAAATTATTCTCAGGAAAAGGTGAGGGAAACAGCTGATTTTTGAAAGGATGCTAGAATTCTGGAAACAATGGTGGTCAAGCTTTTGTCTACACACCTCTGCTTTACTCTATTAAATTCATGGGTATTGGAGAAAAAGACTCTATAGGATGGTTAGAAATCTGTAAGTAGACATTACAAGAAAACACACAGAATCAACTATCCTGGGCTCATAGGGGTTCACAGAGACTGAACAGACAACCAGCGAGCATGAAGGGACTGACCTAAGCTTTCTACATATATGGTATAGTTGTGTGGCTTGATCTTCTTTTGGGCCTCCTTATAGTGGGAGCAGAGTTGTTTCTGAATCTTGCCAGCTTTTGTGACCCTTATCCTCATACTGGGCTACCTCCACCAGTGTTCAACCTGATATTCCATGTTTTGTTGCTCCTCTGAATATAAAATGATGAGAGTATGGAAGGTAGATAAAGGGGAAATGGGATGGGAGGACGGTGAAAAGAAGAAGGAGGGTTGAGAGCCTGCCAGCACCCAACTGGCCTAAGAGAGCCCACTAGCACCAATTGGACTAAGAGCTGCTCCCTAAGACAAAAAGTCCATCAGCATCAGCTAGACCAAGAGCTCTCACTAGACCAACAGTATCAATCATACCAAGAGAGGCTCCCTCACACACAGACACTGCTTGTACCAAGTGGAGAAAGAGATGGGTAGATGCCAGTGCAAAAATACAGTCAACAACATAAAAACCAATATGGCTCCATCAGATCCTACATCAGCAATACCTGAACATCCCAACACAGAAGAAACAAGATATCTACCATAAAAATGACTTTAAGAAGACATTAGAGACCTTAATAGAGGAAATGAAAAATTCCCTTAAAGAAATCGAGGAAAAGTCAAACAAAAAAATGGGAAGAAATCAGTAAATCCCTTGAAAGCCAAGAGAAAGCAATTAAACAAGTGAGGGAAACAGTTCAAGATTTCAAAACTGAAATGGAGTCAATAAAGAAGACACAAACTGAGGTAATGCTGGAAGTGCAAAATCTGGGTAAATGAACAGGAACTGCAGATGCAAGTAAAACCAACAGAATACAAGAAATGGAAGAGCGGATCTCTGGCATTGAAGATACGGTAGAAGAAATATATACATCAGTCAAAGAAAACACTAAAGCCAACAAAGTTATGACTCAAAATATCCAGGAAATTTGGGACACCATGAAAAGACCAAACCTAAGAATAATAGGGATAGAAGAAGGAGAAGAATACCAACTCAAAGGCACAGAAAATATATTCAACAAAATCATAGAAGAAAACTTTCCTAACCTAAAGAAAGAAATACATATGAAGATACAAGAAGCTTACAGAACACCGAATAGGCTGGATCCAAAAAAAAAAAAGTCCCCTTGCCACATAATAATCAAAACACTAAACACACAGAACAAAGAAAAATATTAAGAGCCGCAAAGGAAAAAGACCAAGTAACATATAAAGAAAGACCCATAAGAATAACATCTGACTTCTCAATGGAGACTCTAAAAGCCAGAAGTTCCTGGACAGACGATATGCAGATACTAAGAGACCATGGATGCCAACCCAGACTATTATACCCAGCAAAACTCTCAATCAACATAGACAGAGTAAACAAAATAGTCCATGATAAAACCAGATTTAAACAATATCTCTCCACAAATCTAGCCCTACAGAAAGCACTTAAAGAAAAAATCCAACCTAAGGAATTTAGAAACACCCATGAAAACACAGGCAATAGATAGTCCCATACCAACAAATACCAAAGAAGGGAAACATACAACACTACCACCAAAAAATAACAGGAATTAACAATAACTGGTCATTAATATCCATCAATATCAATGGTCTCAATTCACCTATAAAAAGACACAGGCTAAGAGAATGGATACATAAACAAGATCCATCCATTTGCTGCATACAAGAAACACACCTCAACTTCAAAGACACTTTAGAATAAAAGGCTGGGAATCAAATGGATTTAAGAAGCAAGCTGGTGTAGGTATCCAAACATCTAATAAAATGGACTTCAAACTAAAATCAATTGAAATAGATCAGGAAGGACACTACTTACTTATCACAGAGAAAATCCGACAAGATGACGTCTCAATTCTGAATATTTATGCCCCCAAAACAAGGGCACCAATGTTCATAAAAGAAACACTACTAAAGCTTAAATTGCACATCAAACTCAATACACTAGTAGTGGGAGACATCAACATCCCACTCTCACCAAAGGACAGGTCTGTCAGACAGAAACTTAACAGAGAAATAAGGGAACTAACAGACATTATGACTCAAATAGACTTAATAGATATCTACAGAATATTCCACCCTAACACAAAAGAATATAGCTTCTTTTCAGCACCCCATGAAACCTTCTCCAAAATCAACCACATTCTTGGTCACAAAGCAAATCTCAACAGATACAAAAAAATTGAAATAACCTTATCAGACCAGCATTGCATAAAGTTAGATTTCAACAACAACAAAAATTACAGAAAGCCGACAATCTCATGGAAACTGAATAATGCCCAATTGAATCAACAATGGGTCAAGGAAGAAATAAAGAAAGAAATTAAAGATTTCCTAGAATTCAATGAAAATGAATGTACAACATAACCAAACTTATGGGACACCATGAAAGCAGTGCTAAGAGGAAAATTCATAGCTCTAAATGCCCATATAAAGAACTTGGAGAAATCTCATACTAGTGACTTAACAGCACAACTGAAAGCTCAAGAACAAGAAGAAGCAAGCTCATCCAGGAGAAACAGACGCGAGGAAATAATCAAATTGAGGGCTGAAATCAATAAAATAGAAACAAAGAAAACAATACAAAGAATCAATGAAACAAAGAGTTGGTTCTTTGAGAAAATCAACAATATAGATAAGCCCTTATCCAAATTAAGCAAAAAGCAGAGAGAGAGCATCCAAATTAACAAAATCAGAAATGAAAAGGGAGACATAACAACAGACAACAAGGAAATCCAGAGAATCATCAGGTCATACTTCAAAAACCTGTATTTCACAAAATTGGAAAATCTGAAAGAAATGGATAGGTAGCCCATACCAAATTTAAATCAAGACCAGATAAACTATTTAAATAGACCAATAACCCCTAAGGAAATAGAAACAGTCATTAAAATCTCCCAACCAAAAAAAGCCCAGGGCCAAATGGTTTCAGTGCAGATTTCTACCAGATTTTCAAAGAAGAGCTAATACCAGTATTCTTCAAATCGTTCCACACCATAGAAACAGAAGGAACATTATCAAAATCTCTTTATGAGGCTACAGTTACCCTGATACCCAAATCACACAAAGATGCAACAAAGAAAGAGAACTACAGATCAATCTCCCTCATGAACATTGATGCAAAAATACTCAATAAAATACTGGCTAACTGAATCCAGGAACACATGAAAAAAAAATATCTACCATGACCAAGTAGGCTTCATCCCAGGGATGCAAAGACGGTTCAACATATGAAAATCTGTCAATGTAATTCACCATATAAACAAACTGAAAGAAAAAAAAACCACATGATCATCTCATTGGATGATGAAAAGGCCTTTAACAAAATCTAACACCCCTTCATGATAAAGGTCTTGGATAGATCAGGGATACAAGGAACATACCTAAACATAATAAAGGCAATTTACAGCAAGCCAACAGCCAACATCAAAGTAAATGGAGAGAAACTCAAAACGATTCCACTAAATCAGGAACAAGACAAGGCTGTCCACTCTCCCTATACTTATTCAACATAATACTTGAAATTCTATCTAGAGCAATAAGACAACATAAGGAGATCAAGGGGATACAAATTGGAAAGGAAAAAGTCAAACTTTCATTATTTGCAGACAATATGATAGTATACATAAGTGACCCCAAAAATTCTACCAGGAACTCCTACAGCTGACAAACTCCTTCAATAAGGTGTCAGGATACAAGATTAACTCAAAAAAATCAGTAGCCCTCCTATATACAAATGAAAAAGAAGTCAGAGAAACATCTCCCTTTACAATAGCCACAAATAATACAAAATACCTTGGGGTAACTCTAACTAAGCAAGTGAAACACCTGTATGATAAGAACTTTAAGTCTCTGAAGAAAGAAACTAAAGAAGATATAAGAAAATGGAAAGATCTCCAATCTCATGGATAGGTAGAATCAACATAGTAAAAATGGCAATCTTACCAAAAGCAATCTACAGATTCAGTGTAAGCCCCATCAAAATCCCAACACAATTCTTCACAGACTTGGAAAGAACAATACTTAACTTTATATGGAAAAACAAAAAATCTAGGATAGCTAAAAGAATTCTGTATAATAAAGCAACCTCTGGAGGCATCATGATCCCTGACCTCAAGCTCTACTATAAAGCTATAGTAATAAAAACAGCTTGGTAAGCCGGGCGGTGGTGGCGCATGCCTTTAATCCCAGCACTTGGGAGGCAAGGGCAGGCAGATCTCTGTGAGTTCAAGGCCAGCTTGGACTACCAAGCGAGTTCCAGGAAAGGCGCAAAGCTACACACAGAAACCCTGTCTCAAAAAACCAAAAAAAAAAAAAAAAAAAAAAAAAAAAAACAGCTTGGTACTGGCATAAAAACTGACATATGGACCAATGGAATCGAATTGAAGACCCTGACATTAATGTACACACCTATGAACATATGATTTTCGATAAAGAAGCCAAAACTGTTCCATGGAAAAAAGAAAGCATCTTCAACAAATGGTGCTGGCATAACTGAATGTCAACATGCAGAAGATTGCAAATAGATCCTTATCTGTCATCATGCACAAAACTCAAGTCCAAGTGAATCAAAGACCTCAACATAAATCCAGTTATACTGAACTTGATAGAAGAGAAAGTAGGAAGTAGTCTGGAATGAATTGGCACAGGAGACCACTTCCTAAATATAACACCAGTAGCAGACACTGAGAGCGACAATTATTAAATGGGACCTCCCGAAACTGAGAAGCTTTTGTAGAGTGAATGACATGGTCAATAAGACCAAACGACAGCCTACAGAATGAGAAAAGATCTTCACCAACCCCACATCTGACAGAGGGCTGATCTCCAAAATATATAAAGAACTCAAAAAGCTAGACATCAAAAGACTGAACAATCCAATTAAAAAATGGGCTACAGAGCTTAACAGAGAATTCTCAACAGACGCATCTCAAATGGCTGAAAGGCATTTAAGGAACTGCTCAACATCCTTAGTCATCAGGGAAATGCAAATCAAAACTACTCTGAGATACCATCTTACACTTGTCAGAATGGCTAAGATCAAAAACACTGAAGATAGCTTATGTTGGAGAGGATGTGGAGCAAGGGGAACACTCCTACACTGTTGGTGGGAATGCAAACTTGAACAACCATTCTGGAAATCAGTATGGCAGTTTCTCAGAAAATTGGGAATAAGTCTTCCTCAAGACCCAATTATACCACTCTTGGGCATATACCGAAGGAATGCTTAATCTTACCACAAGGACACATGCTCAACTATGTTCATATCAGCATTATTCGTAATAGCAAGAACCTGGAAACAACCTAGATGCCTCCCAACTGAAGAATGGATAAAGAAAATATGGCACATATACACAATGGAGTATTACTCAGAAGTAGAAGAAAAAATGATATCACAAAATGTGCAGGCAAATGGATGGAACTAGAAAATATCATCTTGAGTGAGGTAACCCAGACTCAGAAGGACAAACATAGTATGTACTCACTCATAAGTGGATACAAGATGTGAGGGAAGGGATGGCCAGACTGGAACTGACAACTCCAGAGAGGCTAGCTAACAGGGAAAGGCCCTAGGAGGGATGCATGGATGACCCTGTGAAGGAGAAGTGGATGAGATCTATATGAGTGGACTGGGTTTGGGGGGTGGCAGAGGATGAGGAGTGGGGGATGAGAATATAGGGAAAGGGGAGGGTCAAGCTGGAACAGGAACAGAGTGGGAGGGCAGGGAGAAAGATACCATGATAGATGAGGACATCATGGGAATAGGAAGAGGCAGGGTGCTGGAGAGGCTCTCAGGAATCCACAAGGTTGACCCCAGCTTGGTCTGCTGGCAGTGGTCCAGAGGGGGCCAGCCTAGCAAATAACCTAGCTGTCATCATAGATCCTTTGTACAGTGACTGATGGAGGCAGATAAAGAGATCCACAGCCAGACACCAGGCTGAGCTGCAGGAATCCAATTGATGAGAGAGAGGAGATATACTGCAGATGAGGGATGTTGAGATCATGATGAGAGGATGTGCAAAGATGATCGGCCACACTAGTGGAAACCCATGAACTGTGGAGCACCCATGGGACTGGACTAGGCCCTCCGGATACAGAAGACGGTTTTTTGGCCCGAACTGTTTGGGGGGGCACCCAGGGAGGGGGATCAGAATTTGTCTCTGGTCTATGGGCAGGCCTCTGGAGCCTGGTGCCTGTGGTGTGACAGCTTGCACAGCCTTGGTGCAGTGGGAGGGGTTTGGTCCTGCCTAGGCGCAGTGTGCTGGGCTCTGCTGACTCCCCATGGGATGTAGGGATGTGGGGTGGCTTGGGAAAGAGGGCTAGGGGGTGGGAGGAGGGAAGAGAATAGCATATGGAATGAGTAGAAAATTTCTTAATAAAGAAAAGTGAAATAAAAAATAAAAATGATCATTGTAAAAAAAAGGAGGAGAAACTGTAGCAGAGTGGTAAAATAAATACATAAATATATAAACAGATAAATACTATTAAAAATAAAGAAATAATTGATGAAGTTGGGTTGATTTTAGTAACTTTGAAGAAGGTCTGATTCTGGTAGATAATGAAACTCTTTGAACAGCCCTAATCCCAAAAGTTTCTCAATGGTTCCCACATTGATTTACTCTGATCTTAGCTAATTACCTTAATACTAAGAAGAAATGATAGATCTTTGTGGACCAGCACTGGAACATCAATGATGTAAAGAAAGGAGATACAGAGTTACTAATAAGATGGGTTTTAGAGAATGTTCTTTCAGACCAGGCCCATGGATTTTAGACTTGTTGGATGAGAATGATGAGGGTTGGGTAGGAATTGGGTTACTTGGTAGGGGAAAAGAGAACTACATGAATAGGATGGTCAAATTCTGCAACAGTTTCATGATATTTGCCTCTCATGCTCATGTCATAGTAAGGGTACTCAGGAACCTTGAGAATATACAAACAATACCATGGGTATATTCCCTGATCATTCCAAGGATTATCAGTGTTGCCCTGGATAACTATATTAAAAGAAAATACCCTGTATTCTAGGTCAAATTGCCTGTGCTAGAAGTCTATACTGATTTTGCAGAATAGAATGTCTTTGGGCAATGTTCAACATGATTTCTGAACAAGAATGATATATAGGTAGAATGGGAGGATTATGGATATTTCTATTGCATATGTAAAAAGAGTATCATGCTGTGGTCAGTCAGTTCCTGTATTGAACCCAGCTTTTTTTTTTTTCAACTTAAACCATCTCTAAGACCCAGTTTCCATTTTTCTACAATATAAGCCAACCCTAGAAGGGCAATAACCTGATGGTGTGTCAGCTTGTGCCTATTTATAAGAAACAAATAGAGGATCCTTCCTATTTGATATGTTTCTCTTCATTGACACCAGATATAGGAAACATATGTTGTGGGTAAGATCATGTTTGAGTTCTCTGGAAACCAGTGATGGTTACACAGTAATGGAGGGGAAGTTTAGCTATAATAGTAGCAGCTGGGGTTGTGGACGGTACGGGGGCAAACTATGAGAGGAAGGTGGAAAAATTGAAAATCAGAAGAAACTGCAGGAATGGCCAGCAGCATGGGCATCATAGCATTTGTGGTCCTATTACTGCCAGGGCTGGATGAGATTCACATCCCTGAACAGACACTCAGCGTTGTCATCTCTGTATCCTGTTTCTCATTTATTTCTCCTGGGTCATTCCTAAGTGGAAGGACTGTCATATTGCCATGTCTGTCGGGTTTTTCAGACTATGCACACTTTCACTTTTTACAAACATCTTAGTGCTACTAGGAGGTGTTCAGATAGAAATAATTTGGATGGACTCTTTTTCGCCTGAGAAATTATCTAAAACTGACATGCTGTCTCAAGGCCATAGAAAGATGGGGAAATTGTTAAAGCATGTGAGACCGGCTGCAGGTGGCAGCCAAATGGTCTGCTGACAATCAAGGCAGAGGTCCCAATGAGTGGGATAAACGACACATCATTTTCTTTCTGTCATTTGTCTGTCTGGAAAACATGAACAAAGAAATTTCAGTTTCCATATTAGTGCACATTTTCTTGTGACACCATGTAAAGGGGACCATCCGAGGACAGGAGTGTTTCTGTATTTGGAGTGTGAAGTCCAGATGGCTCCTGGCATGTTGCTATGGAGTGGAGATTCTCTGGGCTGTCTGTAGGAGGAAGGTGGAAATTTATATGTTCTACATGGTTGCTTTCATGTTTAAACCAGTCTCAAATTTATCACTCACCTCTTAGTCATACCTTCCTTCTTTCTTGTATCTTTTACTACTCTGTCCTCCCACTATGTAACGTGAGAATATGTTCCTTTTTAATCTCAACTATTTTCTCCCATTGTTTTCCCCTAGCCTACTGTTACTTTCATGTCATGCTTTCACGTTATCAATAAAATGTGCTGTTTGATTATGGCATCCAATATTGGTCTCTGTATAGTGAAGAAATCTTTTTGTTTTCTTCTCAGAAGCTGACATCTCAGTCAACATCTCTAAAGTCAAGGATGGAAATAGGTAATCAGTTAATTTATGTCGATCTTTTCCTATTCCATTGGCTGCTACTTACTTTGAATGTGGGCATGACATGCAATTTTCCTGCCCTAGATATTTCCATTTGGAAGTTTTATGTATTCAGAGGTTTTATTCTAATCTGAATTTAAATGAGAACTCTCTGGGTTTTGAAGTATCAAGATCATCTGGGTTCCTGTGTCAGATGGTAAAATCTAAACTCTTCTGTGGTTCGGTATGCCACTGAGTGATTTCTTGATTGGATAGATTAGAAAAACAACAGCAGATCTGGGTCACATCTTGGAGTGGCAGCCCATTTAAAAGGATATGGGAGAAGTAGACTTTAGCTTGTTGTCAAATTACCCTCACACTCACTGGCAAGTTTACATATCCTAAACTAACCTGAGACATTGATTCACTGGTATTGGAACCTACTTCTTGTGAATACAACATAGACCAAACATCATAAACTGCCTCAGAATTCTCTAGGATCAACACCACATTTGGAATGCTGTGACAGCAAGCCTCATAGACTGAACAACTCAAGATTCTTGGCCAATCTTTCTTGAAACAGCCATTGTTTAACTACCTAGGACACAGCCTGGAAGCCACTCAAAATCCTCTTTTTATGTCTTTATTCTATCAGTTCTGTTCCATTAGAGACCCTGACTAGTCCACTCCATGAGGTGGAACACATACCGGACATTACTAAATTGTCCAAGAACTAGAGACTAAATAGTTTATAGGGACAGGGGAAAACCTAATGTTATAATTCACTATAAGAACACAGAAATGAAATATTGCTATAACCATGGAATTATACCTATAAATTTTCATCAGAGAATCTTCCTCTTGAGGTAAACAGTAATGGGCAATGATACCAGCAACTCAACGATGTGCTGAGTGTGAGAAACTTTTTGAGATCTCAGTTCTAAATGGGATATCTACATCAATCCTTTCTCCTGAAGACTCATGGACCTGTGTGGAAGTGGAGCCAAACATATTTGAGGAACCAGAGGTAATGAATGATACCAAGGTAATAGTAAATTCTTGATGCTACAGGAGTAATGCACATAGGAACTCAGAGTGCCTATGATAGTATGCCCAAGACCTGTACCAGTTTAAGGTTGACAGAGTCCTTGGATTGAGATGAGGAATTGTACACAGTGTCCCAATTATAGGCAAGAAGCTACTTGCAATTGATACCTTTGAAAGCAAAAATTAGTTTTCTCCAATGGAGTGTCACTGAGTATACCAACCATACATTAGGGAAGGCCATATACCCATGTTAGTTGAACAGTAGAAAACGATCTCCATGGTTTTTTATTTACTTTTTGTTTGTTTTTTTTTTCTTATTGGCATTCTCTTTTAGTATGCCTGTTGATTTTTATTTTTCTTGTTTTATATTTTTAGAGAGCAAGAAAGAACAAGAATTTAGTTGTGTATGGGTGTGGTAATAATATTTGAGGAGAAATATGATATATATATATATATATATATATATATCAAGGAAATTTTAAATAAAAATGGTCATTGTTATAAGTGGGATTAAAATAAAGAATTGAGTGAATTAAATGCAATGCTAGACCAGACCAAGAAATTCAGCCATAAGTTATATATTATGAAAGAGAATCCATCTAGGTACTACAAAACTGAATAAATCAAACAAAATTAAGTCAAAAGCATTACTAATGGAGTAGACAAGCTGAAGGAAAGAATTCCAGATGTTTCAGACAATGTTGAGCAATTATTAATCCTGGAGAGTAATGATGAAAAAAGTCACCCATGACCAATGTCCAGGACATCTGAAAAGGAGGTCAAACAACTAAGTATGTGGTGCCTCCTGAACCTCCATTCAATCAGGGCTAGCCAATTAGGATACTTTGGTTTTAGCAAAGAGAGACACAAATGAAGGTTGGGTACTTCTGACCTCTCTTTTTTATCACCTTACCAAATTTTGTTTCCTTTTTTAAACTAAAAATTAGTGCACAGTATTGTGGGGTTTACTGTAACATTTTCAAGCATGCATGTCATTGTCCACTTCTGATATTGATCCTCTTCATTATAGTCTTTGATCTTCTCCCCATTATCCCTTGACCCTTTTTCTTCCCAATCATCTCCATTGTACTTTCATGGATATGTTCATCTTATAAGTGAATAATACAATATTGGTGGTTTTGAGACCTTTGTCTTTCACTACACATGCACAAAATCTCAAGTTCCATCCATTTTTCCTAGAAATAACATACTATTATTCTCTATCACTCAAACTCCATGATAATTATTTATCAGTTTCTTAAATTCAATATATCGCCCTGGATCTTTTAATTGGAGAGTTTAGAGCATTTACAGTTAGTTGTTATTGGGTGCTATGTGCTAATTCCTCTAATTGTGTTGGTTCTTTTCCTGATTGGTTGACAAGTTGTTTGCTTCTTTCTTTTTTGTTTATACATCTTAGTGATTTTCTTTTTTATTCTTTATTCTTCTTATTATTTCATCTAATTTTCTTTAACCTTTTTAAATTTAAGTTTTTACTAAAAGTAGATTTTTTTTCATACATATCTTCCAATCACAATTTCCCCTTACTGCACTCATCTCAGACCCTCCCCACATACTAGAAACCCAATGCAGACTTTCATTCTCTCTCATTAGAAAATAAGACAAATACTCTTCTGGACAGTGGTGGCACAAGAGTTTAAAGTGGCACTTGGGAGGCTGGGCCAGACAGATCGCTAAGTTCCAGGCCAGCCTGGTCTAGAGAGTGAGTACCAGGACAGCCACAGTTACACAGAGAAACCTTGCATCAAAAACAAAGAAACCAATACACAAAAAATACCCCCCCCCCAAAAAAAAGAAAACAAACAATCCAGAATATGATGAAACAAACAAACGGGGGGGAAACAGAACCGAAAAAAAAAGGAAAAGAAAGAGAAAAAAAACACAAGAAACACATCCAGACACAGAGAAACTCACACACACACACTTGCACACACAGAAATCACATGAAAACACAAAATTGGAAACCATATAAGCAAAATACTTGTAAAATGCCCAGCTAAAGCATTATGAGACCAAAAAAAAAATCTCCAAAAATGTGGAGTTCATTTTTTGTTGGTTATCTACTGCTGTGCAAGGGGCTGGTCCTTAAGTGTGATTTTTATATCCAGTGATACTTCTGATCGAACATTAATTTTTCCTTTGCAAGCAGTTGTCACCTGGAGATAGCTTCTAGGTTTTGAATGGGGCTTGTATCCACATCCCCTCTCAGTGCTGGGACTCCATCTGAATTAGACACAAACAGGTCTCTGTGAGTTCATATGTGCATCAGTCCTGTTGTGTCTAGAAGGCCTTGGTTCCCTGGTGTCCTCTATCTGCAGTGACTCTTACAATATTCCTGCCTCCTCTTTTGCAACATTTCCTGAACCCTGAGGGGAGGGATTTGATGGGCACATTCCAATTACTACAGAGTTACAAGTTCTCTCAATTTCTGCATACGGTCCAGCTATGGTTCTCTCTACTTCTTCCCATCTGCTGCTGGAGGAAACTACTCTGGTGATGGCTGAAAAGAACTGATCTCTGAGAATGTTTTTAGGAGTTCTTTTGTTGTTATGTTCCTTTAGTAGAACACTAGGAATTCATTTTCTCCTATGTCTCCTAAGTCCCTAGCCTATCTAGTCTGAGGTTCTTGTCCACACTAGCAGGCATGTTTTCCATTCATCAAGTCAGCCTTAAATCCAATTGGATAATGGAGCTTTACTCCTAACCAACTTTATACCAGCATTGTGCTTTTCTGCATAATGCAGGCAGATCACCATTGTGTAACCAAGGGTTTGCAGATGGGTTGATGTTTACTGATAGCATGTAGAGTACTTTATAATACCATAGACACTAGTCAGTTGAGGAGAAGTATGTCCTTCTTTTCAACTCCAATTTTGTTAATTTGTATCTACAGGATCTACGTTTTAATGAATTTGGCTAAGGGTTTGTTAATCAATTGATTTTCTCAAAGAATCAACTCTTTGTTTCATTGATCCTATGTATTTTTCTTTTTTTCAATTTTATTGATTTCAGCCCAGAATTTGATTATTTCTTTTCTTTTTCTTTTGGGTAGCAACTTCTTTTTTTATTATTAAGAAAAATTTTATTCATATTACCTACCAATCACAGATCCCCCTCTTCCCTTCTCCCACCCCTCCAGACTCCACCTGCCAAGCCAAGCCAAATTCCCTCTTACAAGAAGGTAAGACTCCCATCGGGAGCCAGCAGAGACTGGAACATGCAGCTGAAGCAGGTTCAAGCCCTTCTCCTTGCCTAAAGGCTGTGAGAAGTGTCCCACCATAGGCAGTGGACTTCAAAAAGCCAGCTCGTGCACCTGGGATGGATTCTGGTACTACTTATGCAGAGGACCTAATCCACTCCCATGGAGGCTCCACAGGTATTGGTCTAAATTTCATGAGTGCATACTAGTTTTGCTTGGTTTTCCTGTAGGTTTCCCCACATGCTCAACTATGTTACTAGCAGCAATATTATTTGTAATAGCCAGAACCTGGAAACAAATTGATTCCCCTCAAATGAAGAATGGATAAAGAAAACGTGGTACATATACACAATGGAGTGCTATTCAGCAGATAAAAACAATGACATCATGAGGTTTGTAGGCAAATGGATGGAACTAGAAAATATCATACTGAGTGAGATAACCCCAACTCAGAAAGACAAACATGGTATGTGCTCACTCAAAAGTAGATACTAGATGTAAAACAAAAGATTACCAGACTGCACATCAACGCTTCAGGAAAGCTAGCTAGTAAGGATGACCCTAGGAAAGACACAGGGATTGCCCAGCGATGGTGAAATGGGTGAGATCTACATGAGCAAACTGGGGTTGGGCAGATTATGGAGGGAAAGGGACAGGGATTGAGAGTTTAGGGGAGTGGATAGGGAACAGAGTGGGTGCACTAGGAAAGAGATATCATGATAAATGAAGTCACCATGGGAATAGGGAGAAGAAGAATGCTAGGGAAGTCCCCAGGAATCCACAAAGATGACTCCACCATGGATTGCTGGCAATGGTCAAGAGGGTGCCTGTGCTGACGTACTCTGGTGAATACCCTAGCTATCATCATAGAACCCTCATTCAGTGTCTAATGGAAGCAGATGCAGAGATCCATGTCCATGTCCCAGGCA
The DNA here is from genome assembly GCF_004664715.2 of Peromyscus leucopus. NCBI lineage: Eukaryota > Metazoa > Chordata > Mammalia > Rodentia > Cricetidae > Peromyscus > Peromyscus leucopus. The sequence goes on along the minus strand of NC_051065.1, from coordinate 46,156,788 downwards.
GAGCTCCAGGAGTCCAGTGGATGAGTGAGAGGAGGAATTGTATGAGCAAGAGATATCCAGACCATGATTGGAAAAAGTACAGAGACAACTAGTCAAACTAGTGGAAAAACATGAACTGTGGACTAATAGCTGAGGAGCCCCCATGGTACTGGATTAGGTCCTCTGGATAAGCGAGATAGTCACTTTGCTTGAACTGTTTAGGGTGCCCCCAGGCAGTTGGACTGGGACCTGTCCCTAGTACATGATCTGGCTCTTTGGAACCTAGTGCCTATGGTGAGACACTTTGCTCAGCCTGGGTGGAGGGAGGAGGGGCTCGGACCTGCCTCAACTGAATGTTCCAGGATCTGCTGACTCCCCATAGGAAACCTTGCCTTGGAGGAGGTGGTAAGGTGGGGGGGGGGCAGATTGCAGGGCAACCTGGGGGATGTGAAGAGTGAAGACAGGGGAATCTGTGGTTGATATGTAGAATAAATAGAAAATCTCTTAATTAAAAAAAGGAGAAAAAATAAGAAAGTTAGTTTACATAATAAAAAAAGGGGGGTTTAAGTAACAGAGCCTGGGCACACCAGAGAATTTTTAGGTGGAATAGTACTTACTTATTCCATGAATAAACAAACAATAAGGAATGAAAAAATATTAATAATCATTGATGTCCAAGTATATTTATCAGGGTACTATAATGGAACAGACCTGATAGAATGACTATATACATTTAAACGGGGAGAGATTAGAATGGGATACAGCTATGGTCTAGGTAGTCCAATCATGGCTGCCTCATATCAGAAAGGCCAAGAATCCCATAGCAGCTCATTCCATGAGAATTGATGTCTCAGCCCCTCCAATGTGCAATGGATCCTAGAGCACTCTTAGATGGCTACTGGCTTTGAGTCTGTATTGGACTCCTGATTAGTTACACTTTCTGTTGCTGCAGTGAAACACCATGATCAAAATCAAGTTGGAGAGGAAGGAAATTATTTGGCTTATATTTCAAATTAACTGTTTATCCTAGAAAGAAGTCAAGGCAGGAAGTCAAGGAGGACAGGATCCTGGAGCAGGAGCTGGGCCAGAGGTCATGAAGAGGTGGTGGTTACTGGCTTTCTCTTTATGGCTTGCTCAGCCTCCTTTCCTATAGAACCCAGGGCCACCAGATGAGGGATGACATCACCCAAAATGGACTGGGTCCTCTGCCATGAATCACTAATTAAGAAAATGCCTTTTTTTCTCCTTTTTTATGATGAAAATAATTTCTATTTATTTTACATACCAACCACAGATCCCATTCTTCTCTCTCCTTCTCAACCCACCCTACACTCCCAGCTCCACATACATTCAGATGAGGCAGGTCCAAGCCCCTCCCCCTGCACAAGGCTATGTAAGGTGTCCCACCATAGACACTGAGCTCCAAAAAGCCCTCCCATGCACCGGGGATGGATTCTGATTCCACTGCCAGTGGGAACCTTTAGCGGATCAAGATGGTCCTCCACCATCAATCAGTAATTTAGAAAATGCCTAACAGGCTTGCCTACAAACTGATCTTATGAAGGCATTTTCATAATTGAGTTTCCCTCTCTGAGATGACTTCAGCATGTGTCAAGTTGACATAAAACTATCTAGTACAACTCTCAAGAAGTAGGTTTTAATAATGTGAAGCAATACTTCAGGATGTCATGGGATATTCAAACTTGCCAGTGAGTGTGAGAGCAAGCAGGAAAAAAGCAAAAGCTTCTTTCTTCCTTGACCATTAAATGGGCTGCCACAACAAGGTGTGACCCAGACCTAAAGTGGGTTTTTTTCTAGTTATCCAATAAGGAAAATTTCTCCTTCAAATACACAGTTGCGTGGTTTGGTTTTAGTTGACAACACATGAAGTCAAGTTGACATCCATGATTAGGGGCTAACACCCATCTGAACTTGGAGATCCAGCCTCTAACGTTTAGCTTATTTCTTACTCAGAAAGAGACAAGGGTCTGTTGCATGGAGTAGTGTTAGACCTGTGGACTATTTTGTTTACTCTCTGTTACTTGTTTGTGTCTTTGCATTCTTTAGTAGTCCTCACATAAATTCCATGTACACCTGCATTGCTGCTCTCCTTCAAGCTTTGCAATGCAGACACGCATTTGTTAACCAGGCTGATGATTTTATTTGTGCTATAGAGGAATCTCCAGTTTCACCTTCTGACCTAGGAATCCCAAACAACTCTTGATACTTTAAAACCTAGAGAGGTCTCATTTGGATTTAGATGTTGAATAAAACATTTGAATAAATGAAATTCCCAAATGACCTGGAACATGAAACTTGCATATCATGCACAAATTCAAGATGATGAGCCACAAATGGGATACAATGAATGTATCTAAAATTATGTGATAACCAATCAGCAGCCTTGGGATGAGAGATACTAAGACTGGAGTATTGGAGAAGAAGACACAAGGAATTTCTTCACTATACAGAGTAGAGGAATATTGGCTGTCATATCCAGTAAGCAAATTTCATTGGATAAAATGAAATTGTAACATGATAGGAATAGTAGGCTAGGGAAAAATAATGGAAGAAAATAGCTGAGATTAAAGAGAAATACATCCTCACATCACAATTTGGGAGTATAAAATAGTGAAGCATACAAGAAATAAGGAAGGGTGACCAAGGTGATCTGATAAAATTGGAGAGTAGTTTAAATATGAAAACAACAAGGTGACATCGAGAAACTTCCAACGTTTTGCTAACAGATATTCCAAAGGAGTTCCACTCCATAGGAACATGCCCAGGTAATCTGGACTGCCCACTCCAAGTACAGAAACACCCTTTCCTTGGATGGTCCCCTTCACACAGTGTGGCAAGAAGCAGTGTACTAATAGGGAAACTGAAAATTCTGTGTTTATGTTCTTCCAGGAAGAGAAATGCCAACATAAAATGAGTGTGCAATTTGTTCCACTGGGAACTCTGATTTCATTGTCAACAGATATTTAGCAGCCACCTGCAGCCCGTATCACATGCTCCAACAATTTCCATATCTTCCTGTGGCCTTGAGACAGCATGCCAGTTTTAGATAAATTCTCAGGTGTAAAAGAATCCATCCAAAACAATCCTTTCTGAATACCTTCCACCAATATGATTGCAAAAAATTAAAGTATGTGAATAGTCTGAAAAATTTGACAAATGTAGCAATAAGATATACCTTCCATTTGGAAGGACCTAGGGGGGAATAAATGAAAAGCAGGATGCAGAGATGACAACTCTGTGTGGCTGTTTGGAAGTGTGAAGCTCACCCTGCTATGCCAGTAACAGGACCACAATATATGCTATGGAGCCCATGTTGGTATTCCCTGCAGTATCTTCTCATTTCCAATTCCTCCACCTCCAGTCACTTTGGTTCCTCCAACACAATTGCCACAATTGTTGCTAAGTTACTCCTCCATTACTGTGTAACTCCAGAACCATCACTAGTTTTCAGAGAACTCAATTATGATCTCACCTCCACCATGTATTTCCTATATCTGGGATCAGTGGAGAGAAAAACATGTGATAGGAAGGACCCTCCAACTGCATTTCAAAAATAGCCACAAACTCACACACCAGTAGGTATTGCCCTTCTGTGGCTTGTTTGTACTCTAATAAAATGGAAACTGAGTCTTAAGGATGTTTTATAATAAAACCGAAATTTTAAAATAAAACAGAGTCACTATTGACTGAGCACAGCATTGTACACTTGTTACACAGATAATATAAATATCCATAAACCTGCCATTTATACCTGTAACTCATACTTGTTCAGAAATCAAGATGAACATAGCTCAAAGCCTTTCTACTCTTAAAAATGTGTATAAACTTCCGGGAAGGCTGTGTATCCCAAAATATTGGGTAGTTTTGTTTAATATAGATATTCAGGGCAACATTGATGAGACTTAGGATCATCATGGTCTATAGCTGAGGAATTCTTTGTATACTCTCCATGTTCCTAGGTGGCCTTAATATGACACCATGAGAAGCAAATATCTTGAAATTGGCATCAAAGTGGAGCTCTGTGTTGATGTAGCTCTTTACTCCACTAACAAAATAAGACATTTCCTACCCAAACCTCATCCATTCCTTCCACCATGTCTGAAATCCATGAGCATCTTTAGGAAGCAGAGAGTGTAAAAGCCCACACTTGCTAGGAACTCTACCTCCTTTCTTAACATCAGTGATGTTCCAGTGCTGGTCCACAGAGCGATTAAATTTCCATTTCCTATTAAGTAGATTGGTCAGGTTAGAGCAAAGAAATTTAGAGAACACCAATAGACTCTGCGGGTGTGGGGGACTAACAGAAACCTATTATCTACCAGAAGCAGTCCTTCTTCAAAGACACTAAAAGCAACCTACCATCAAAAAAGAATTTCTGAGCCTCCCATAGAGTCTTTCTTGTCTAACACCCATGGATTGAGTCTAGTAAAGCAGAGCCTCATAGACAGATTGACTATCACTGTTTCCTCCATTCCTGTATCCTTTAAAGGATCAGCTGTCTCATCCTCTACCCCAAGAGAAAAAGATTTTCCTTCACACTGAAGGTCTCCTCCTGTGAGGAAGGCATAAGAACAGGGGTGATGTAAGTATGTAGGAAGAGAAAAATAATGTTTTTGATCAGGAAGAAGTAATGAGACCCTACTCCCATTTCAACAAGCTGTCCTCTCACTCCATAGGGTTATGTGAAGAAGACCCCATTCAGTGATCATCACTTTCAGCCTCCATGAGTGAACTCCTGATCCTGGCTATTATGGGAACTGCTGGTGAGTTCCATGCTATGCTAAGTCTGGTCCTGTTTTGCAGTTATCTGGAGTATATGGACTCTCTCTGCCATCACAGTCAGTTCACCTAAGCTTCACTCCAGTAGTCAGGTTTCCCTAAGGTACCCTAGTTCCAGCAGTTGTACTTGCCCAGTCTTCACATTTCTCACATTTACATGAATCCACAACCTGTAAAAATCATTGTCAGATGCATCACTGTGATCACTAAGGCTAGAATGGGCTCACGGAGAGGTTCAACAAAATGACCTGGCAAACACATTCCTCCACTGAAATAGCTCTGGGAATCCCTCACAATAGAGTCTGTTAAGGGAAATATGACTGAAGTCATTTTAAAACTCATTTACCAAATTCTCAACCTTAGTAATTTTGATGAAGGAGTCTGGTGTGCCTTGTACACAGGAGTTACTGTACCAGATGACTTTAATATTACCAGATTTGAGTCAAGGTTAATATCTACTTTTATATTGGTCAGTTTCTGGGCCCTCATTTGTTATGCCTGACTTTGATTGGAACACCTCTCCCTTCTGGCCTTACTGTATACATTTTAGTGATGTTAAGGAGATTGGAACAACACAGTCTGTGCAGCCTGAACATTTTCCATGATAGCAATATCTAAGTGATTAGCCTGGAAAGTCATTTTGCTGGTAGCATAGATAATTGGTGAATTTCAGAGTGAAGCAAGCAGTGGTTTAGAAAACCGACATAGAATTGGATCCAAAAAAAAAAAATCCCACAAACTGTGTTCTGAGATCATTTCTTCTGCATTTTCCTGGAACTAAAATGACATCTGAGCCATTTAGAATTTAGTTACCTGTCGTATAGTCCATTCCACTGTAGAACCTCAAATCCTGTGTTGTTTATAAGGGACAATGTGTTCCCTAATTTCTCTTAGTCATTCTGCTCAGAAAATAATACTAAAACTTTAGGAGAGTGATGTATATCTGAGGGATCCACATTCCAACATCTTAATAAATCTGCTTCTCATTCTATCTCCACTTGAGGGACTTTTTGTGATAATGATAAGATCACAGGAGGATACACCTGTCAAAGGAATTCTGTCACATATCAGGTATCCTTGAACTCTGGCCACCATTTCTGAGGAAGCTTTATCATCAATGAGCAATGCTTGGTATCTGTGGCTCACTACTACAGTCATAAGTGGTGGTTCCTCGACTACATTGCTCAAAGTGGGGCATCTTTACACGAGCTATCAGTATGGGCAGGTGGGCATGTGATAATATTGTATGGGAGAAAGGAAAGACATATAAGAGAGAAGTTGCTGGCAGCAGCTGACATTCATGGATTTTGGGTGATCATAGACCCATAGTAGGATCTTTCAAGCACTGTTAAAAAGCAAATAGAACATAAAATAGGAAGAAGAATGTGCCCTGAAAGAAAAGAGAGTTACTAGTCACTGTCTGATACAAAGAGAATTTTCCTTGATGAGGAGTGAGCACTAAACTTACCTGTTGGCACAAGGAAAAAATATATTCTTAGGCTGTTACTCCACTATAGGGACATCAGAAACATTCCACTCTGTAGCCACAGAATAATAGGAACTAAACTCAGTGTTTAGAGGAAGGGGTTCAGATATCAGCTATGAAGTAATTTCTCTTCAGAGATGCAGATTCTTCATATTTGAAAATAAGATAACAGTCTCTGTTATCTGCCTCTTTCATGAGGTTGGGCATGTATGGTACAACAGCAAGGCAACCAGAATGCTCTTGCCAGAACATCTCTGTCTGGAGGCTGCCTACCATGCTTCACCTTTACACTAGTTGCTTAATTAAAAATCTTAATCCCGCTCTGTAAAGACCAGTTCATCATCTATGAAATGCAGAATGTTAGAATAAAAGGAAGGTCCATAGAAGACTATAATGTGCAGCATAAAATACACACCCAGGAAAAACACACTGTTGCCAAAATCAAAATGCAATTATTTGACATGCCAAATATTGAATCGGGATAGTAGAATTTTTTAGAGAAATATATAAAGGAATTTGCACTATGGGATTAATTGTATAGGAATAGAACAGACTTTGAAATGGAGTGTAAACACCTGTTTTGGTGTAATAATGTATTATATTATTATTATTATTATTATTATTATTATTATTATATTATATGTGTAGCAATAGTATAATGCTGTGTTCAGTCAGTCATGACTCTTCTTGTACTGAAACCAGTTTGTTTTTTTTTTTACTTAAATCATCCTAAGACTCATTTTCCATTTTTCTACAGTATACATCAACCATAGTATGTCAATACCTGATTGTGCCTATATATTTATTTGTAAGAATTTAGCTTGGGATTTTATTTTTTTATTTAAATTTTCCATTTTACATATCAATTACAGTTCCTCCTTCCATCCATCCTCTTGATTCTCAACCTATAGCTCCTGATGAACCCTCCATTCACTTGTCCAAAGGATAATGCCTCCCATGGGGAGGCAACAAAGCCTGCTACATTCAGTTGATGCAGGATCAAGCCTCTCCCTATTGCATCAAGGCTGCACAAGGCATCCCACCCTAAGGAATGGGCTCCAAAATTCCAGCTCATGCCCCAGGGATAGATTCTGATCCTACCTCCAGGGGCTCCTCAAACAGACGAAGCTACACAACTGTCTCTCACATGCCAAGGGCCTACTTTGGTCCAATGTAGGCTACACATCCATTGATCTAGAGCTGGTGAGTTCCCAAGAGCTTGATTCAGTTGTCTCTGTAGATTTCCCCATCATGACCTTGATCCCCCTCACTCATATAAGCTCTCAGCCCTTTCTTCAACTGGAGCCCAGGAGCTTGGCCTAGTGCTTGATTGTGTATCTCTGCATCTACTTACATCAGTTACTGGATAAAGGCTCTATGATGAGAGGATATTCCCCAATCTGATTACAGGGAAAGGCTAGTTCAGGCACCTTCTCCACTCTTGCTAGTAGTCTAAGCTGTGGTCAACTTCGAGGATATCTTGATATTTCCCTAGCACAAGGTTTCTCCATAGCCCCATACTAGCTCCCTCTATGAAGATATTTCTTTTATTGCTCTCCCACTCTGTCCCTCCCCCAGCTCAACCATCCCATTTCCTCATATTCTCACTCTCATCCTCTTGTGTATATAGGTTCCCTGCCCCCAGTATACACAGGAAATCTCATCTATTTCTCCTTCCCATGTTGATTCATGGATCCCTCTTAGAGTATTTGTTACCTAGCTTTTCTGGAGCTCTGGGTTATAGTCTGGTTATCCTTTGCTTTACATCCAATATCAACTTAGGAGTAAGTACATACTATGTTTGTCGTTCTGAATCTGGTTTATCTCACTCAGGTTGCAAAAAATTGTCTTCATATTTCATGATATCATTGGGTTTTTTTGTTTGTTTGTTTGTTTGTTTTACAGCTGAGTAGTTCTCCATTGTGTAAATGTACCACATTTTCTTCATCCATTCTTTGGTTGAGGGGCATCTACGTTGGTTCCAGGTTCTGTCTATTAAAAATGGAGCTGCTATGAACATAGTTGAGCAAGTATCCTTGTGGTATTATTGACATTCCTTGAGTATATGCCCAAAAGTGGTTTGTATAGCTGGGTCTTCAGGTAGACTGAGTCCCAAATTTCTGCGAAGTCGTCATACTGATTTCCAAAGTAGCTGTACAAGTTTGCAGTCCCACCAGTAGTGGAAGAATGCTCCCATTACTCCATAGCCTCTCCAACATAAGCTGTCCTCAGTGTTTTTGGTCTTAGCCATTCTGATAGGTGTAAGATCCCTATATATAAAACCCAATAGAGGGTCCTTTCTATTAGATGACTTTCTCTCCACTGACTCCAGATATAGAAAATATATGTTGGAGGTGAGATCAGGTTTGAGATCTCTGAAAACTAGTGATGTTTCTGGAGTTACACAGTAATATAGGAGAAAGTTAGCATTAATTGTAACAATTGGGGTAGAGGGAGAAAACTGACTGGAGGTAGAGTAATTGGAAATCAGAAGAAATTGGAGGAAATGCCAACTTGGGCTTCATAGCATATGTTGTGGTCCTATTACTGGCAGGCCTGGATGAGATTCAGACCCCCAAACAGCTACTCAGAGCTGTCATCTCTGCATCCGTTTTTCACATTCATTTCTCTTGGGTCATTCCTAAGTGGAAGGACTGTCATATTGCCATGTTTGTCAAGTGTTTCAAACTATTCACATACTTTATTTTTCTCAATCATGTTAGTATTGTGTATTCAGAAAGGTTGATTTGGATGGATTCCTTTTCACCTGAGAAATAATCTAAAACTGACATGCTGCTCCAAGGCCATAGGAAGATCTGGAAGTTGTTCGAGTATGTGAGACCAGCTGCAGGTGGCAGCTAAATAGTCTGCTGACAATGAAATCAGAGTTCCCAATGGAACAAATTCCACACTTATTTTACATTGGCATTTCTCACCCTGCAAGAACAGGAACACAAGGCAGAGCCAGGCGGATCTCTGTGAGTTCGAGGCCAGCCTGGACTACCAAGTGAGTCCCAGGAAAGGCGCAAAGCTACACAGAGAAACCCTGTCTCGAAAAAAACAAAAACACACAAAAAGAAGAACAGGAACACAGAATTTTCAGTTTCCGTATTAATACACTGTTTCTTGCCACAATGTGTAAAGGTGACCATCAAGGAAAGGGGTGTTTCTGTACTTGAGTGCGAAGTCCAATACTCATGGCATGTTCCAATGTAGTAGTGTTCTGTGAGATGTCTGTAGGAGGAAAGTAGGAAATTTCTAGATCTGACAAGGTTGTTTTCATATTTAAACGACTCTCCAATTTTATCAGATCCCCTTAATCACACTTCCTTATTTCGTGTATGCTTTATACTCTATACTCCCAATTTGCAATTCAAGGATATGGTCCCCTTTAATCTCAACTATTTCCTCCATTATTTTTCTCTAGCCTACTATTTCTTTCATGTTATACTCTTATTTTAATGAATGAAATTTGCTTCCTGAATATAACACCCAATATTCCTCTACTCTGCATAGTGAAGAAATCCTTTGTGCCTCCCCTCTGAAGATGAAATCTTAGTCCTTAACTATGATGTCAAGGCTGCCCATTGGTAATCACCAATGAGATATTTCAGGTATTTTCTTTCTCTCCCATTTGTGGCCTCTCACCTTGAAGGTAGGCAGCACATGCTATTTTTATGCTCTAGGTCATTCAGGAATTTTTTTATTCAGAAATTTTATTCAATATCTAACTCTAAATGAGAACTTTCTAGGTTTTAATGTATCAAGAACTGATTGTAATTTCTAAGGCAGATGGTGAAACTGGCAATTCTGCAAAGACACAAATAGAAACACCAGCCAGGTTAACAAATGGGTGTCTGTATTCCATAGCTAGAAGGAGGGCAGCGATGCAGGAGTCCAGGGAACATATGGCAGGACTACAAAAGAACGCAAAGACACAAACAGGTAACAGAGAGTAACAAAATAGTCCACAGGTCTATCACTACTCCATGCAACAGACCCTTGTCTCACTTTGACTAATAAGCTAAACCTCAGAGGCTGGATCTCCAAGTACAGATGGGTACTGATGCCTAGTCATGGATGTCAACTTGACTTCATGAGTTGTTGACCAAATCCACACCTATGCAGCTTTGTATGCCAATGAGAACTTTTCCTTATTGTATATATGGGAAAGTCCACTTTAGGTCTGGCTCACACCTTGTAGTGGCATCCCCCTTAAAAGGACAAGGAAGAAGGAAGATTTTACTCTTCTCCTGATTGTCTAACTCATTGTCATGTTTTCATATCCTATAACATCCTGAAGCACTGCTTCACTGGTATTAAAACCTACTTCTTGAGAGTTTTGCTGGACAGTTTTATGTTAACATGATACAAACTAAAGTCATCTGAGAGAGGGAACTTCAATTAAGAACAATGCCTCCATATGATCAGGTCATAGGCAAGCCTGTAAGGCATTTTCTTAATAGCGATTATTGGGGAGGGGGGAAGGGGATCTAGTACATTGTGAATAATATCATCCCTGGGCTGGCAGTTCTGGGGTCTGTAGGAAAAAATGGCAAGCAAGCCAGCAGGAGCAAGCCAGTAAGCACCACCTCTTTATGGCCTCTGCATCAACTCCTGCTCCAAGTTCTTTCATTGCTTCATCTCCTGCTCAACCTCCTTTAAGAACAAACAGTAAAATAGAAGTATGAGCCAAGTAACTTCTTTCCTCTCCAAATTGCTTCTTGATCATGGTGCTTTATTGCAGCAACAGAAACTCTAAGTAAGCCGGTAGTCACAAACTCAAAACCAGGAGCAGTCTACGTACTCTCTTGGATTTTTGTACTTTGCAGGTGCTGAGGTAGCAGTTCTCACAAGGGAATCACCAGAGGATTCTTGGCCTATCTGACTTGAGACAATCATGTTTGTACTACCTGGACCATAGCTGTATCCCGTTCTAACTCCCCCCCCCTTTAATATGTATATATTCACCGTATCAGGTCTGTTCCATTGGAGAACCTGACTAATATATGAGGACATCAATGATTATTAACAGGTAATCCTGGAATAAATGGATGACTTTGACAATAAAATATCAACAATTATAAACACAAAAAATACTGTGTTGTTTTTAATACTTAATTCCAGGGTGTGTGTGTGTAGTGGTATTTGGTTCACCCCTGACCTTGGTCTACATGGCTGAAAAGAGGTGGTGCTTTTAGCAAATAACACTGTGTGTGTGTGTGTGTGTGTGTGTGTGTGTGTGTGTGTGTGTGTGTGTTTACTATGTCTTTGCTGGTATTGATTTTTGATACAACTGTGACTTTTGTAATTAATCAGCAATTAATAAGATGATTTTTACCAGGGCCATATCACAGAGGGCTATAGGCAGTACCATCTTGAGAAGGTGACCAATTTTTGATATTGAACCTTTTGCAGGATTTGAAAATAAGTATAACAATCTTTTGTTTCAATTTGCTACATGATCTAGATAGTATATATCCACATTAGGTAGTTGTAACTGAGGTTCTGAAGAAAACAGAAAGATTGAACAGCAGGAAATTGAGGGTATAAAGATGATGGAATTTCTGGCTCCTCCTCTAAAGCAAGGTGTAAGTTCTTTCATACGTGGATTACTGCAGACAATAACACCTCCAATATATATTTTTCCTGTGTTCCCACAGATGCTTTACCAGGAAGCATTGAGAGTTTTGGGCTTCTGTCCTTGCTCATTTCCATAGAGTCCTGCATCCACTGTGTTAATTCTTCTGAGTAGTATTTAATGCACTGAAACTGGGCAGTAGAATCTCTGTTCCCCCAGCTCTCCCCTTCCAGAGCTGACCTCAGTTCTTCGGTCATATTCTCTACTCTCATGTACTCTCAGCACACAACTTGGCTTGAATTTTAACCATTTTATGTAAATAAGGATGCTTCTAATAAGAATAAGAAACCTCCAAGTTGATAAAGTGCACAAATAGTATGGGTGTAACCAGGCAGTTTGATTAGATTTGATGCCCATTCCATGAGGTTGAACTCATACCTGACACTGCTAAAGTGAACTAGAACTTGAAACCATATAATTCAATGGCCGGGGTGAAGGGAGCTTGGAACACACTAATATATAATTCAGCTAAAGGAACATAGCAATAAAAATACTCCCTATGACATGTTTCCATACCCATGAAGCAGAGCATCACATATCAGAAAAACTTCATCTTGCATTATTGACAAAGGTACCCACAACTGTACAATGTGCAGAGAATGAGACCTTTGGGAGAAGCCAGCCCTAAATGGGATATCTTCATCAAACCTTCCTCTCAAGGCTCAAAGATCTACATGGAAGAAGAGCCAGAAGGATCTTAAGAGTCAGAGGTGGTGGATTTCTCCAAGGAAAGAGCATCCTAGAGATGCACCAGCACTAATGCACATTTGAAGTCACAGGAACTGTGACAGCACCCACTAGCCGTGCAAAAGTCCAAAACATGAAGAGAGGGAAGTGGACACTGGTCTGACCCCTATGTGAGAATCTCTTTGCAAGTTATGCCATCTGGGAAAGAGAGAAATCAGTTTTCTCCAGTAAAGTGTCACTGATTATATCAACTACACAGACCACACAAAATGGACACCATGCTTTTCTTACACTTTTTATGTTTTGTTATTTTTTTTCCCTAGTGGTTTTCTCATTTTACTTTGTTTGTTTTAACTTTCATCTTTTTGTTTTATGTTTTTGAGAAGAGAATGAATTTAGTTGAGAGAGAAGGTGGAAATGGTATATATTTTAGAGAAAAAGTGTGATCAAAATAAAATTAATGAAAATTTTTCATATAAAAATATTAGAGATCTGGTTGGTGAAATGGCTCAGAGGTTAATAGCACTGGCTGCCCTTCCAAAAGTCCTGAGTTCAATTCCCAGCAACTACATGGTGGCTCACAACCATCCATTATGAGATCTGGCGCCCTCTTCTGGTGTGCAAGCAAACATGCAGGCAGAACACTGTATACATGATAAATGAATGATGAATGAATGAATGAATAAGTTCATCTTTAAAGATATTACTATTGACCATAAGTGGATTAAATTAACTGAATGAAGAAAAGACAATTCAAATCCATACTAAGAAATTTCACAAAGGGTTAGAAATTATGAAAGAAAATCAACCTTGGGACTATGAAACTGACTGAACTACCCAAAACACAGTGAAAGTACCAGAGTAGCAGAGTAGACCAAGAGGATGCCAATACCATATGTGGAAAGCAGTGTTGAGAAATCATTATATTGAATGAATACGGAGACAAAAATCATGCATGACCCTAATGTCCAGGACATCTGGATAGGAGGTCAAACAAACGTGGTGTCTTTGTGGTGCCTCCCTGCCATGCATCACTGAGGGGTTAACTACTCCTTTGCTACTTTGATTTAGCTGGCGATGAAGCCTGGCTACTTCTACTGAACCCTTGTTTCCATCACCTTACCACATTTTCTTTCCTTTTCCCCACTAAATCTTTACAATTAGTGTACCATATTGTGGGATTTTTTTCTTTTTCTTTTCTTTTTTCTTTTTCTTTTTTTTTTTTTTTTTTTTTAGTTTCTCCTATAGTCCAGGCTGGCCTAGATGTAGATGAACAGTCTTATTAAATAAGAAACACAGAGCCAATTGCAGAGTTAAAAGCCCAGCAGGTCAGAGCAGTAGCTGAGAGCTGAGCTTACCCTTCCCTGCCACTGCTGTCCTTCCCTTAGCAAGAGTGCTACTTCCTGTGTATCTGTCTTTTTATAGACTTTCTGTTCTGCCTTCTCATTGGTGGTAAAACCAACTACATGACTTCCTAGTCACTGCCTATCTATACAGACCTCCAGGTCTTCTATGGTTTATACTGAGTTTAAAGGTGTGTGTCTCCACGCTGGTATTATCCTTGAACACACAGAGATCTGCCTAGCTCTGCCTCCCAAATGCTGGGATTAAAGGCGTGGACCACCCGTGCCCACCTACTGCTATGGCTTGTTATTAGCTCTGACCCCCAGGCAACTTTATTTATTAACATAAGAATAAAATCACATTTCAGTACAAATAAAATATCAATCACCACACCTAGAATTTTCTTTAAAAAACTTTATTATTTAAAAGGTTTATTACTTATTTAAGAATTATAAACTGAAATTAACCAGGCCCCAAAACTATAATGGTCATCTTATGCACTGTAAATAAATTGAACCCATCCATGAGAAGAGAAGGAGAAGTCATCACTATTGGGGACAGAGGTGTTAAGGGGCCATGTAAAATGAGATAAACCAGTGGGCTGTGGGTTTAGACTGATCTGGATGCCAGTAGTTACTGTGGCTTCTTCTTTTTTTTTGAATGCCTAATGTCATTTATTGAAGGAGGGAGGAGGTCTTGAATACAGGCTTACAGCACAATGGGAGAACCCCGGAGAGCAGAAGTTCACTACCCATGTTTTACAGTCTTGCATCTAAGCTGTTAACGCCCATTATGCGGGATACACAGACAAGGAACTTCCCTTAAGCATTCAGGAGGGTGGAACCTGGCAGGGAACTAGCATAGGGAGGATACTGTGACATTATCAGGCGTGTATGTCATTGTCCACTCTTCATTCGATCCTCCCCATTACAGTCATTGACATTCTCACAGTTATCCCTTGACCCGTTTTTCTTCCCAATCATCTCCATTCTACTTTCATGTATATGTTCATCTTATGAGTGAGCAATGTAATATTTGAGGTTTTAAGACTTACTTCTTTCACTCACATGAAAATTTCAAGTTCCATCCATTTTTTTCAATGAATAACACAATATTATTATTCTTTAACACTGAATTAAACTCCATGATATTTATTCATCAATTTTATTAGTTTGTAATTTGTAATCATTTGATAAATTTTTGCTTTATTTTTGTTATACTTTTACTATTTAAAACAATTTTAAAATTTAAATATATTTTGATCATTGCTATTACTCCCCAAATCCTTCTAAATGCCCTCCCTGTCCCTACACTAAGGTTATTGAACATTTCTTAGCCATTTGAGTTTCCCTTTTGAGAACCCTCTGTTTAGATACATATCCCATTTTTAATTGGATTATTTGTTTCCTTGAGATGTAGTTTTGTTAGTTCATTATATATTTTGGATATATCAGATGTGTAGCTGGGGAAAATCTTTTCCCATTCTGTAGGCTGCTGCTTTGTGTGAATGATGGTGTCATATGTCTTACAAGTTTTTCAGTTTCATGGGATATCATTTATTAGTTGTTGATCTTAGCCTGTGCTATGTTCTGTTCAGGAAGTCTTTCCTTGTTCCAATGAGTTCAAGGCTATTCTCCACTTTCTCTTCTATCAAGTTCAGTGTATCTGGTTTATATTTAGATCTTTAACCCATTTGGAGCTGAGTTTTGTGGCAGGTGGTAAGTATGAATATGACTGGATTCTTCTACATTCAGCCACCTACTTTGACCAGTATTATTTGTTGAAGATGCTGCATTTTTCCAGTACCTGTTTCTAGCTTCTTTATGAAACAGACAGACATACAGAAAGACAGACAGACAGACAAACCAGATGCCCATGGGTATGTAAATCTATGTCTTGTTTTTCAATTCAATTCCATTGATTGGTGAGTATGTTGTAGTGCCAATACCATGCTGTCTTTATTACTATAGCTTTGTAATGCTACTTGAAATTAGAGATGGTTATATCTCCAGAGGTTCTTTTATTGTTCAGGATTATTTTAGCTATCCTGCTGTTTGTGTTCCCATATGAAAGGGTTTTTTGAGGGGGCAACTTTTATAACTTTTTTTCATATTACATATCATCCCCAGTTCCCCCTCTCTCTCCTAATTGTCCTTTCCAAGTCTGTTAAGAATTATGTTGGAATTTTGGTGGGGATTAAATCTGTAGATTACTTTTTGTAGAATGACATTTTTACTATATCACTCTTACTAATGGGAGATATTTCCATCCTCTGATATCCTTTTATATTTCTTTCTTCAATGCTTTAAAGTTTTTATCATATAAGTCTTTCAATTGCTTGGTTAATTACCCCAGGATATTTTATATTGTTTGAGGCTGTTATGAAAGGTGTTCTGTCTGTCTATTGTTTGTATATAGAATGGCTCTGATTTTTCTGATTTGATTAGTATCTAGCTGGTTTTGCTGAAAGTGTGTATCAGCTGTAGGAGTTTCCTGGTAGAATTTTTGGTTCACTTTGCATTTGATAATATTATCTGCAAATAAAGATACATCGACTTCCTCTGTTGCAATTTGGGTCCCCTTGATCATGTCCCTCATTTGTCTTACTGCTCTAGCTGAGAATTCATGTACTGTATAGACTAGGTGTGGAGAGAGTAGAGAACCTGTCGTGTTCTTGATTTCAGTGTAATTGCTTTGAGTTCCTCTCTGTTTAATTGATTTTGGCTATAGGCTTGCTGTAAACTGACTTTATTATGTTTAGGTATGCCTCTTTTATCCCTAATATCTCCAGGACTTCTATCATGAACAGATGTTAGATTTTGTCAAAGGCCATTTCATCATCTAAATAGATGAACATGTAGTTTTTCTTTTAGTTTGATTATATGGTGTATTACATTTACTATTTTTCATATATTGAACCATCTCTGCATCTCTGGGGATGAAGGCTACTTGATTATGATGGGTGATCTTTTAATGTATTCTGGGATTCAGTTTGGAAGCATTTTATTGAGAATTTTTGCATCTATGTTCTTAAAGATAATTAGTCTGTAATTCTCTTTCTTGTTGAATCTCTATGTTATTTGGTGTCAGGGTGACTGTGACCTCATTAAACGAATTGGGTAATCTTGATTCTCTTTCTATTTTGCTGAATCATTTGTAGAACACTGGCATCAATTCCTCTTTGACAGTCCAGTAGAATTCTGTGCTAAAATTGCCTAGCATTGAATTTTTTTGTCTGTTTGTTTTTTATCTGGTCTTCATTTGATTTTGGTAAGTGGTACTTATTGAGAAAATTAGCCATTTTTTATTAGGTTTTTCAATTTGGTGGAGGCCAGGTTTCTAAAGTATGTCCTTATGATCTGTGACTTCCCTTTGTGTCCATTTGTATGTCCCCAAAATATTTATAGTTTTATTAACTTGGATATTCTCTCACCACCTTTTAGTTAATTGGGATAAGCATTTGTCAATCTTACAGAATTTTTTTAGAGAGCCAACTCTTTGTTTCATTGATTCTTTGTATTGACTTTTTGTGTTGTTTGTTCCTATTTTATTGATTTCAACACTGAGTTTGATTATTTTGCCATCTACTCCTTTTTGGTGTAGATTCTTCCTTTTGTTCCAGAGCTTTCAGATTTTCTTGTAAATTTCTAATATGGTTTATCTCCATTTTTAACAGATGTAGGTATTTAGTTCTATAAACTTGCCTTTTGCAACTGCCGTCATTGTGTTCCATAAGTTTGAGTGTACTGGGTATTTTTTTTTCATTTAATTCTTGGAAGTCTTTAATTTCTTTTTAAATTTCTCTTGATTCATTTTTCATTTAGTAGTGAGTTGTTTAGTTTCCATGAGTTTGTAAGTGTTCTGTTGTTTCTGCTGTTGATATCCAGCTTTAATATGCAGTGTCCAAATAGGTCTATGGAGTGTAATTTCAATTTCCTTTTAGACTTTCTTTGTGTCCAGGTATGT
Organism: Peromyscus leucopus; assembly: GCF_004664715.2. Lineage (NCBI taxonomy): Eukaryota > Metazoa > Chordata > Mammalia > Rodentia > Cricetidae > Peromyscus > Peromyscus leucopus. Next base: position 46,138,885 of record NC_051065.1, on the reverse strand, counting down.
GGTCTATTTTGGAGAAATTTCCATAAGGTATGGAGAAGAAAGTGTGCTATTTTGTGTTCAGGTAAAATGTTCCATAAATAACTATTAAGTCCATTTGGTATATAAGTTCAGTTAGCTCCAGCATTTCTCTATTTATTTTTGAAAGGAAGGTCTCTCAATTTGTGACAGTGGGATATTGAATTCTCCCATTATCAGTATGTGAGGGACAATATGTGGTTTAAGATATAGAAGTGTTTCTTTTACAAACTTGTGTGCCTTATGTTTATGGAATATATTTTAAGAACTACAATGTCCTCTTGGTATATTTTTTCCTTTAATCGGTATTTAGTATATGTTCCTATCTATTCTGTTTAGTTTTTCTTTCAAGTCTACTTTGTTAGATACTAGAATGTCTACATGAGATTGTTTCTTAGGTTTACTTGTTTGGAATATCATTTTCCATCATTTTACTGTGAGGTAATGTCTATCTTTGTGATTAAGGTGTGTTTCTCAGACACAGCGGAAGGAAAGATACTGTTTTCACATCTATTCTGTGTCTGCGTCTTTTGAATTTCCTGAGTCTAGGGAATAGAGACAATTGATGTTGAGAGATATCAATGACAAGTGTTTGTTGATTCTTGTTATTTTGTGTGTGTGTATTTCCCCTCTTTTATTTATTTATTGGTTTGTTTATCTGTTTTTTAAATTTTTTATTTTTATTTTCATTTTTATTTATTTATTTTTTTGTTATCAGCTTGTTACAGTACAAATTTTTATCCTAATTGTAAAGTGTTTCACTAAAGCTTTCCGGTGATTGGGTAAGACAGTAAACAGCATTTCTTCATGGTTTATGCTTTTAACCCTAGCTAGAGTCCTTGCCATGACATGTGTCAATGATGCACTGTAATGTCAAGTGTAAATCACTAAGTTACTGTTGGTCAAGTTTTATTGCATCCATAGAATGGAAACCAGGAGAAAGACGAAATAGAAGCCTAGTAGAAGTGTTAAATTAGAAAGAAATCAATTACCAAGAGCTCTCTAGGAGTAGACAGACTTCATAGTAGGTAGGCTGTGACTGGGGAAAACATTCAGAAAATGCATGGAAGTAGGCATGGGTATGTGTTTGTTGGGGAGAGTGGGATGGAAAGATGTAAAAGATCAAGTAGGATAGTCTCTTCATCATCTGAGGCCACCCAGTAGGAAAAGAATGGAAGCCTAGAGGGCATGCAAAGAGCAAAAAGATTCTGACAATAACCAGTTCTATTGCCTTAAGGTGTGGGATAGCGTTCAGGAACAACCTTCTCTGAATCTTTGCTTTCTAGTTGTGGCACTGGAATAACACTACAGAAGGACACCTTGGTAAATGTGAACATGTCTAAGGGATTTCTCAAGAGATTACATGCACATTAGTATTATTCTGTGAGATAAACAGGAGGCAGATTGCTCAGAGATGTGAGTGGTTTAGATCCAGAACCTCTTATTTCTTCCATAGAAACAGAAGTGGGAATTGGGGTTTCCCAGTGAGACATGATCTAAGTAGGACACCCACTCTCAGGATGGAGTAGAACTGCATTGGTGTGAACATTTTTAGGTAGAGAGCCAGCTCTGTTGGTGCAACCTACAGTCCAAGCATTAAGCAACCTGAAGCAAGAAAATGACAAGTTCAAGTCCTGCCAGGATTACAGAGCAACACTTTACATGAAAGCTCCCAAAATGAATATAGGGAGGGAACTCAGAAACCAAGGTGGTTTAATCATTGCTAAGATTTACATTGGAAACAAAGAGTTTCTGCCACAGTTAAAGAAATCAGTAGTCTTGTCTACCATAGAACATATGTATACTTTACAACTTCGAGTCCCCCAATATACTAAGGAAGAAAAATCTTTACCTCCACTATTTAGACATGACTTTTCTTGAAAAAGTAAAATAAAATAAACTCGGTATTATGGCTCGACTGAAATTATTGTTGTGTTTCAGATGTTGCTGATGACTGTTTCTTGACCCACTTTGAGTCCAGAATGACTTTAGTGGAGAATGTCTGCCTGATCCCAAAGCCCTCAGATAAGAGCTTGCCTCCCAGAGCTAAGGGAATAGAGAGGTAAGACAGAGGAACAGGTAGTGATGAAAAATGCACTTTATTGACACAGGGACTGAGGAGGGATTGGGGATCTCTAGTTGGCAGCAATTGTGTCCTGAATCCAGTCCACATAGTTGCAGACCTTGGTGTACACACCAGGGAGGTTCTCCTGGGCACAGCCATAGCCCCAGGAGACAATGCCCTGAAGTTGTCCATTGCAGACCACAGGGCCACCAGAGTCACCCTGCAATGGAGAAATGCAGTGTTTAAAGAAGCAGAATGAAGCCGGGCGGTGGTGGCACACGCCTTTAATCCCAGCACTCGGGAGGCAGAGCCAGGCGGATCTCTGTGAATTCGAGGCCAGCCTGGGCTACCAAGTGAGTTCCAGGAAAGGCGCAAAGCTACACAGAGAAACCCTGTCTTGAAAAACCAAAAAAAAAAAAAGAAGAAGCAGAATGAAGAATGATCACATCTGCTCTTACATTAAAACCCATTCCTGTCACCTTCTGACTCCATATGTTTTTCATTGAAACACATCCTCTAATCTTACTAATGAGATGAAAGGACATCCAGGGTAGAGCTCACTTCCCCCATCTCCCTGGATGAATCTCTAATCTCACAATACTGAATAGTCAAATCCCCCTCCCTGGAGAAGAGGTGTTTCATATGGAAAGGAAGCCACTCACCTGGCAGGAATCCTTGCCTCCCTCAAGGAAGCCAGCACAGACCATGTTGTTGGTGATTTTCCCAGGGTAGGAGGCTTCACAGGCAGCCTGAGTCAGCAGTGGGGCATCCAGGCACTGGAGCAGGTCTGGATTATTCACTTTGAGAAAAGGTAGTGGTCAAAGAAGAAATATGTATTAGAGCACCCAGAGAATCAATAATTTATCCCTTAACACCATGGCTAACTGCCAGAGAAATCATTAAGAGTATAAATTCCAAAAAAAATTAAAGCTTTCTCAAGCTATAAAATGACCATTGTTGATCCTGTTTTCAGTATAATAACACAGTGTATATTTGTTCTCTTTAGGTTACAGGAAGTGAACTTCTTGGTACTTTTTAGTCCTTTGTTTCCAACTATATATTTCTTATAGTTAGAAAAACTATAGTTAGTAGTTCAAACATATTTGGAAAGTAAAAGCAAATAAGTTCAAATCCAGAGACATGTCTGGTTTTGGAAACATGGGGAGGAAAGGATGGAGTAGGTAAATGTCATACTTACCACCAAAGCTAAGGGTATTGCCCCAGCCAGAGATGAGGCACTGAGTGCCAGCAGGTGCACAGGAGGTGGGCAGAGCTACAGTGGCCACTCTGGCACTGAGGGTCACAGGGGAAGCTAGCTTGATCAGCATGATATCATTGTCCAGGGTCTTCGAATTGAACTTGGGATGCCTGATGCTTTTGGCAGCAGTGACAAACTGTTCATTGCCCTCAAGGACATTGATGTTGTGCTCTCCCAGTCTCACTTGGATGCGGCTGTTGGAAAGAAAAGACATGGTTGAGAGTTTCAACACATTATCCAAAACACACCACAGGTTCCAAAACTTCATGTTCAGGGGTAGCTCAGAGGAGTCTGGTTAGGCACCCTAGTTCTTTAATCTACAGATGTTGTTGGTATATAGGGACTAAAATAAAGGAGTGCAGTTGGGCTCGTTTTTAACCTGTAATACTACCGACTCTGATACACCCATGGATGTGGACACAAGTTGACATTTGATGTACACTTCACCCCCCAAGTCTTTGTTTACTACAGTAGGAACTATGACAAACACTACTTGCTTTGTTAAAAACTATTACTATGTAGAACCTAATCCAGTGGAGACCGAAGAGTTGTGCCAGGACCCACACCAGTGTGACATAAGACCCTGAGAGAAGTTTACATTCTGGCTTCCAAATCCAGAAATACTGAGCCAGAATCTAGCCCTGGGTTCAGTGTTTTAGGAAACCTATTCATCTTTGTAATACATACTCAGGACTAAGAACACACAGTAGAGACTGCATTGATTTAATCAATATTTAACTTTATTTCTGAAAACTTAGAGGTTATCATAATTTTTAGCTAGGCGTCCTTATACAAAGTTCTTGATTGACTTTCTCACTGGTGTCTATGATAGCAAGATCAATTCATTAGGGTTTAACGGCCCATAATCCTTGCTATATTTTGGGTTTGTTTGGGGAAGAGAGAGGATTTCTATTCTGGATCAAATTTCACTCTTGCTCATGATACTTAGCTCCTGCCAGCAGTTGTTTTCTTCAAGGCTTTCCCTAGTCACCTTACAACTTCCCCACTTGCCCAATGCTATGTTCTAATCATGCCCCAGGCCATGAGCTCTGCATCCAGGGCCCCATTGCTTACCTCTTGTAGCAGTGAGCAGCAGACACCACCCATTGGTCATTGATGAGGGAACCTCCACAAAAGTGGTACCCAGAGTTCAGAGACACCTGGTAGGGCACAGAATTCTCCCTGCAAGTGTATCCTCCAACGATCTTGTCATCATCGTCAACAGGAAAAGCAACTTGAATGGAGATAAGAAATGAGAATAAACCAATTTATCAGGATGCTAGAGGGTGAATCCATTGGCTTTATGGCAACATAAACCCTCAGAATTTTTACTGAGCACAATGAGTGTAGGAAAACTCAGATCACTGTGTCTTATAGGTAACATAAATTTTAGCACTTCCCACTAGTGGCATCTGTAGGAAAGACAGAGAGTTCCCAAAAGCCTCAGATCTCCTCTGAGCATCAGGGCTGGACTAACAAGAACTACCTAAGAACACAAACAGTGGGATCCCATTACAAGTCAGTTTTGTCCACAGCCTGTTTTACTTTTCCATCTATTGTCTGGGTGTGCCACCTGTATGTTGGCATTTAGAGTCTCAGAAGGGAAAGCAACTGGAGAGGAAACAAAAGAAGCCAATTCATCAGGCTGTTGGAGGATGGATTATTTAGCACCATATCACCTTCCCACTGTTTTAGTATTACTATCTGAGCAGAATGACTAAGAGAAAGCAGGGAAATCACTGTTCTCAGTAGTCAGTACTCAGATTCAATATCTGCTAGGGGAAAGGACTGCAGGGCAGGAAAGTAGATACTATTGAGCTCAGTAATACTCAGAGTTCCAGGAAAAGGACAGAAGAAATGACCTGAGAACAAACTGCAAAGGGTCTGATTACATGTCAGTTGCCTTGCTTCCCTCTGAAATTCACCAAGAACTATGTTGTTGGATTTCCAGTGCAGTTGCTGCTAAGGAGTGTGTCACATGGTTCTATTTATGCATTCTCAGTTTTGCCTCCCTTTCTGCCTCCTAAACCAAGGCCCTGAATTCAACAAAGGATGTTGTGGAGAGTGTATTGAGGGAGACAAGAGTAAACTAAAGCCTGGGAAATAACAAAGATTGAAAATAAGATGCTGGGGAAGGTTGGACATAGCTTGAAACTCACCAGCAGCTCCCACAAGGGCCAGGACCAGGAATGCATTCATGGTGGCAGAAGGTAGTGAGGTCTGAATGGGAGCAGGCTTTTATAGAACTGAGGATGGAAAATACCATTGTGGAGTTGGGGTGTGATGTCATTGATTCTTACTGAGCAAACACACAGTATTTTCCCCTTCTTGGATACTTATGTCAACTCTTTTTGGTTTCTTGGCAGTCATAGACCTTCAGGTGTCAAGAAAAAAATTTATTCTCAGGAAAAGGTGAGGGAAACAGCTGATTCTTGAAAGGATGCTAGAATGGGGGAAATAATAGTAGTCATGACTTTGTCTACACATCTCTGCTTGACTCTATTAAATTCATGACTGTTGAAGAAGAAAGACTCTATGGGATGCTTAGAAATCCATGACTAAAAATCACAAGGAAACCCACAGAATCAACAAGCCTGAGCTCATAGGAGTTTATAGAAACTGAACAGAAAATCAGTGAGCATGAATGGGGCTGACCTAAGCCTTCTACATATATGGTCTAGTTGTGTGGCTTTGTCTTCTTGTGGGCCTCCTTACAGTGGGAGCAGAAGTTGTCTCTGAATCTTGTTAATTTTTGGGACCCCTATCTTCACACTGGGCTACCTCATTTACCATTCAACCTAATATACTATGTTTTATTGCTCCTCTGAATATAAACTGAGGAGAGTATGGAAGGTAGATAGAGGGGAAATGGAATGGGAGTACTGGAAAAAGAAGGAGGAGGAGAAACAGTAGCAGAGTGTTTAAATAAATCAATCAATAAATATCAAAAATAAAGAAATACCTTGATGAATGTAAGGTTGCTTTTAGTAACTTTGAAGAAGTTCTGACTCTGGTAGATAATGGGACTCTTTGAACAGCCCTGATCCCAAAAGGTTATCAGTGCTTCCTAAATTCATTTGCTCTGGTATTGGTTAATCACCTTAATACTAAGAAGAAATAATAGAACTCTGTGGACCAGCATAGGAACATCAATGATGTACAGAAAGGAGATACAGAGTTACTAATAAGATGGGTTTTAGAGTATATTCTTTCTGACCAGGTTCATGGATTTTTAGACATGTTGGATGAGAATGATGAGGGTTAGGTAGGAAATGGCTTACTTGGTAGGGGAAAAGAGAACTACATGAATAGGATGGTCAAATTCTGCAACAGTTTGAAGATATTTGCCTCTTATGCTCATGTCTTATTAAGGGGAACCCAGGAACATTGAGAGTATACAAACAATACCATGGGTATGTTCCCTGATCATTTCAAGGATTATCAATGTTGCCCTGGATAATTATATTAAAAGAAAATACCCTGTTTTCTAGGACAAATTGCCTGTTCCTGAAGTCTATACTGATTTTGCAGAATAGAATGTCTTTGGGCAATTTTCAACATGATTTCTGAACAAGAATGATGTATAGGTAGAATGGGAATTATGGATATTTCTATTGCATATGTAACAAGAGTGTCATGCTGTGATCAGTCAGTTCCTGTGTTGAATCCAGCTTTTTTTCAACTTAAATCATCTCTAAGACTCAGTTTACATTTTACTACAGTATAAACCAACCCTAGAAGGGCAATACCTGATGGTGTGTCAGCTTGTGTCTATTTATAAGTAACAAAGAGAGGATCCTTCCTATCTGATGTGTTTCTCTTCACTGACCAAAGGTATATAGGAAATACATGTTGGAGGTGAGATCAGTTTGAGTTCTCTGGAAACTAGTGATGGTTCTAGAGTTACACGGTAATGGAAGGGAAGTTTAGCTAAAATAGTGGCAATTGGATTTGAGGGGTAGATAACTGTCACTGGAAGGTGGAGGAGATGGAAATGAGAAGAAAATGCAGGAAATGCCAAATGAGCTTCATAGCATTGGCTGTTGTCCTGTTACTGACAGGGCTGGATGAGAATCACATCCCTGAACAGACACTCAGTGTTGTCATCTCTGTATCCTCTTTCTCATTTAATTCTCCTGGGCCATTCCTGAGTGGAAGGACTGTCATATTGCCACGTCTGTTGGGTTTTTCAGACTATGCACACTTCCACTTTTTACAAACATGTTAGTTCTACTAGGAGGTGTTCAGAATGAAATGATTTGGATGGACTCTTTTTCGCCTGAGAAATTATCTGAAACTGACATGCTGTCTCAAGGCCATAGCAAGACGGGGAAATTGTTAGAGCATGTGAGACTGGCTGCAGGTGGCACTAAATAGTCTGCTGACAATCAAGGCGTTGGTCCCAATGGGATGGGGTAAACTACAGCCTCATTTTCCTTCTGCCATTTGTCTTTCTGGAAAACATGAACACAGAATTTTCATTTTCCATATTAGTCCATGGTTTCTAGTGACACTGTGTAAAGGGGACTGTCCGAGAGAGGTGTTTCAGTATTTGGTGTGTGAAGTCCGGTTGGCTCCTGGCACGTTACTATGCAGTGGAGATTCTCTGTGCTGTCTGTAGAAGGAAAGGTGGAAATTTATATACTCTACATGATTGCTTTCATGTTTAAACCAGTCTCAAATTTTATCAGTCCCCTCTTAGTCATACCTTCCTTCTTTCTTGTATCTTTTACTACTATGTCCTCCCACTTTGTAATGTGAGAATAAGTTCCTTTTTAATCTCAACTATTATCTCCCATTGTTTTCCCCTAGACTACTGTTTCTTTCATGTCATGCTTTCACGTTATCAATAAAATGTGCTGTTTGATTATGGCATCCAATATTGGTCTCTGTATAGCGAAGAAATCTTTTTCTTTTCTTCTCAGAAGCTGACATCTCAGTCAACTTCTCTGAAGTCAAGAACGGAAATAGGTAACCAATTAATTTAGGTCGATCTTTTCCTATTCCATTTGCTGCTACTTATTTTGAATGTGTGCATGACATGCAATATTCTTGCCCTAGATAGTTTCATTTGGAGAATTTATTTATTCAGAGGTTTTATTCTAATCTGAAGGAAAATGAGCACTCTCTGGTTTTGAAGTATAGGAACCCAAACCATTTGGGTTCCTATGTCAGATGGAGAAATTTAAACTCTTCTATGGTTGGGTATGCCACTGAGTGATTTCTTGATTGGATAGTTTATAAAACCAAGAGCAGATCTGGGTCACATCTTGGAGTGGCATCCCATTTAATAGCATATGGTAGAAGTAGACTTTTGCTTTTTGTCTTCTTACCCTCTCACTCAATGGCAAGTTTATATATCCTTAACTATCCTGAGACACTGATTCACTGGTATTGGAACCTACTTCATGGAAATCCATCTGAGACTGAACATCATAAGCTGCCTCAGAATTCTCTAGGATCAACACCACATTTGGAATGCTGTGACAGCAAGCCTCATAAACTGAACAACTCAAGAATCTTGGTATATCTTTCTTGAGACAGCCATTGTTTAACTACCTGGGACACAGCCTTTAAGCCACTCAAAATCCCCTTTTACTATGTCTTCATTCATTCTATCAGTTCTGTTCTATTAGTGACCCTGACTAGTCCACTCCATGAGGTGGAACCCATACCTGGCATTACTAAATTGTCCATGAACCGGAGACTCGGTATTTTATAGGCAAAGAGGAGAACCTATTGTTATAATTCACTATAAGAACATAGCAATGAAATATCACTATAGCCATGGAGTTATACCTATAAACTTTCATCAGAGAATCTTCTTCTTGTGGTAAACAGTAATGGGCACAGATACCAGCAACTGGACAGTTTGCTGAGTGTGAGAAACTTTTTGAGATCTCAGTTCTAAATGGGATATCTTCATCAAACCTTTCATGAAGACTCATGGAAACAGATTTGAAGAATCAGAGGTAATGAATGATACCAAGGTAACTGTAAATTCTAGATGCAACAGGAGTAATGCACATAGGAACTCAGAGTGCCTATGATAGCATACCCAAGGACTCTACCAGTTCAAGATTGACAGAGTCCTCAGATTGAGATGAGGAATGGGAAACAGGGTGCCAACTCTAGGCAAGAAACCTTTTGCAATTGATACCTTTGAAATAAAAAATCAGTTTTCTCCAATGGAGTGTCACTGGCTATATCAAACACACATTAGGGAAGGCCATATACCCATGTTAGTTGAACAGTATAAAATGGTCTCCATGGTTTTTTATTTACTTTTTGTTTAACTGTTTCTTTTTTTCTTATTGGCATTCTCTTTTAGTATGCCTGTTGATTTTCATTTGTCTTGTTTTATGTTTTTAGAGAGCAAGAAAGAAAGTGAGTTTAGTTGTGTAGAGTTGTGGTGATAATATATGATGAGAAATATTATGATAAATATATATTTCATTGACATTTTAGATTAAAATGGTCATTGTTATAAGGGGGATTAAAATAAAGAATTGGATGAATTAAATACAATGCTAAACCAAACCAAGAAATTCAGCCATAGGTTACATATTATGAAAGAGAATCCATCTTGGTACTACAAAACTGAATAAATCAAACAAAATTCAGTCAAAAGCATTACTAATGGAGTAGAGAAGCTGAAGGAAAGATTTCCAGATGTTTGAGACAATGTTGAGAAATTATTAATCCTGGAGAGTAATGAGGAAAAAATCACCCATGACCAATGTCCAGGACATCTGAAAAGGAGGTAAAACAACTAAGTATGTGGTGCCTCCTGAACCTCCATTCAATTAGGGTTAGCCCATGAGGATACTTTGGTTTTAGCCCAGAGAGACACCAGTGAAGGTTGAGTACTTCTTACCTCTCATTTTTATCACCTTAACAAATTTTGTTTCCTTCTTTAAAACTAAAATTTAGTGTGCAGTATTGTGGAGTTTAATGTAACATTTTCAAGCATGCATATCATTGTCCACTTCTGATATTGATCCTGTCCTTTACAGTCTTTGACCTTCTCACCTTCATCCCTTGACCCTTTGTCTTCCCAATTGTCTCAATTCTACTTTCATGGACATGTTCATCTTATAAGTGAATAATACAATATTTGTATTTTTGAGTCCTGTGTCTTTCACTTCACATGAAAACCTAAATTACCATCCATTTTTTTCTAAAATAGCATAGTATTATTCTCTATCATTCAATTAAACTCCATGATAATTATTCATCAGTTTCTTAAATTCAATATATCACCCTGAATCTTTTCATTGGAGAGTTAAGAGCATTTACAGTTAGTTGTTATTGGGTTCTATGTGCTGATTCCTCTAATTTTCTTGGTTCTTTTCCTAATTGGTTGACAGGTTGTTTGTTTCTTTCTTTTTTGACTAAAAATCTCAGTGATTTTTTAAAAATCATTATTCTTATTATTATTTCATCTAATTTTCTTTAACCTTTTTAAATTTAAGTTTTTACTAAAAGTAGATTTTTTTTCATACATATCTTCCAATCACAATTTCCCCTTACTGCACTCATCCCAGACCCTCCCCACATACTAGAAACCCAACGCAGACTTTCATTCTCTCTCATTAGAAAATAAGACAAATACTCTTCTGGACAGTGGTGGCACAAGAGTTTAAAGTGGCACTTGGGAGGCTGGGCCACAGATCGCTAAGTTCCAGGCCAGCCTGGTCTAGAGAGTGAGTACCAGGACAGCCATGGGTACACAGAGAAACATTGCATCAAAAACAAAGAAACCAATACACAAAGAAATACACCCTCAAAAAAGAAAACAAACAATCCAGAATATGATAAAACAAACAAATAAAAATATGGGAAACGGAACCAGAAAAAGGAAAAGAAAGAGAATAAAAAAACCACAAAACACACATCCAGACACAGAGAAACTCACACATACTTGCACACATAAAATCACATGAAAACACAAAATTAGAAACCATATAAGCAAAATACTTGTAAAATGCCCAGCTAAAGCATTATGAGACCAAAAAAAAAATCTCCAAAAATGTGGAGTTCATTTTTTGTTGGTTATCTACTGCTGTGCAAGGGGCTGGTCCTTAAGTGTGGTTTTTATATCCAGTGACATTTCTGATGGAACATTAATTTTTCCTTTGCAAGCAGTTGTCACCTGGAGATAGCTTCTGAGTTAGGAATGGGGCTTGTATCCTCATCCCCTCTCAGTTCTGGCACTCCATCTGAATTAGACACATACAGGTCTCTGTGAGTTCATATGTGCTTCAGTTCTGTTGTGTCCGAAGGCCTTGGTTCTCCGGTGTCCTCTGTCTGCACTGACTCTTACAATATTCCTGCCTCCTCTTTTGCAACATTTCCTGAACCCTGAGGGGAGGGATTTGATGGAGACATCCCATTTAGGACAGAGTTACAAGTTCTCTCACTTTCTGCATCTGGTCCAGCTGTGGTTCTCTCTACTTCTTCCCATCTGCTGCTGAAGGAAACTACTCTGGTGATGACTGAACAAGGCACTGATCTTTGAGAATGTTTTTAGGAGTTATTTTGTTGTTATGTTCGTTTAGTAGAACACTAGGAATTCATTTTCTCCTATGTCTCCTAAGTCCCTAGCCTATCTAGTCTGAGGTTCTTGTCCACAATACCAGGCATGTTTTCCATTCATCAAGTCAGCCTTAAATCTAATTGGATAATGGAGCTTTACTCCTACCAACTTTATGCCAGCATTGTGTCCTTGTGCATAATGCAGGCAGATCACCATTGTGTAACCAAGGCTTTGCAGATGGGTTCATGTTTATTGATAGCATGTAGAGTACTTTATAATACCATAGACACTAGTCAGTTGAGGAGAAGTATTTCCTTCTTTTCACCTCTAATTATGTTAATTTGTATCTACAGGATCTACATTTTAATGAATTTGGCTAAGGGTTTGTCAATCAATTGATTTTCTCAAAGAATCAACTCTTTGTTTCATTGATCCTTTGTATTTTTCTTTTTTTTCTATTTTATTGATTTCAGCCCAGAATTGGATTATTTCTTTTTCTTTTGGGTAGCAACTTCTTTTTTTGTTATTAAGAAAAATTTTATTCATTTTACCTACAATCACAGATACCCCTCTTCCCTTCTCCCACCTCCAGTCTCCACCTGCCAAGCCAAGCCAAATTCCCTCTTACAAGAAGGTAAGACTCCCATGGGGAGCCAGCAGAGACTGGAACATGCAGCTCAAGCAGGCTCAAGCCATTCTCCTTGACTAAAGGCTGTGAGAGGTGTCCCACCATAGGTAGTGGACTCCAAAAAGCCAGCTCGTGCACCAGGGATGGATCCTGGTACTACTTCCAAGGGGCCCCTTAATCAGATCAAACTATTCAATGTCTCGCTTATGCAGAGGACCTAATCCACTCCCATGGAGGCTCCACAGGTGTTGGTCTAAATTTCATGAGTGCATACTAGTTTGACTTGGTTTTACTGTAGGTTTCCCCACATGTTCAACTATGTTACTAGCAGCAATATTATTTGTAAAAGCCAGAACCTGGAAACAATGTTGATTCCCCTCAAATGAAGAATGGATAAAGAAAATGTGGTACATATACAAAATGGAGTACTACTCAGCAAAGAAAAACAATGACATGAGGTTTGCAGGCAAATGGATGGAACTAGAAAATATCATACTGAGTGAGATAACCCCAACTCAGAAGACAAACATGATATGTGCTCACTCAAAAGTAGATACTAGATGTTAAGCAAAAGATAACCAGACTGCAACTCAATGCTTCAGGGAAGCTAGCTAGTAAGGATGACCCTAGGAAAGGCACAGGGATTGCCCAGAGATGGAGAAATGGGTGAGATCTACATGAGCAAACTGGGGTTGAGTGGGTTATGGAAGGCACGGGACATGGAATGAGAGCTTAGAGGAGTGGGAGGTTAGAGCTGGATAGGGAACAGAGTGGGTACACAAGGAAAGAGATATCATGATAAATGAAGGCACCATGGGAATAGGGAGAAGAAGATTGCTAGGGATGTCCCCAGGAATCCACAAAGATGACTCCACCATTGATTGTTGGCAATGGTCAAGAGGGTGCCTGTGCTGACCTACTCTGGTGAATACCCTAGCTATCATCATAGAATGCTCATCCAGTGACTGATGGAAGCAGATACAGAGATCCATGTCCATGTCCCAGGTGGAGCTCCAGGAGTCCAAAGGACAAGTGAGAGGAGGGATTGTATGAGCAAGAGATATTCAGACCATGATTGGAAAAAGTACAGAGACAACTAGTCAAACTAGTGGAAAAACATGAACTGTGGACCAATAGCTGAGGAGCCCCCATGGTAGGGTATTAGGCCCTCTGGAAAAGCGAGATAGTTGTTTAGCTTGAACTGTTTAGGGGGTCTCCAGGCAGTTGGACTGGGACCTGTCCCTAGTGCATGATCTGGCTCTTTGGAACCTAGTGCCTATGGTGAGAAACTTTGGTCAGCCTGGATGGATGGAGGAGGGGCTTGGACCTGCCTCAACTGAAATTACGAGCCTCTGCTGACTCCCCATAGGAAAACTTGCCTTGGAGGAGGTGGTAAGGGGGGGAGGGGCAGGTTGCGGGGCAACCTGGGGGATGTGAAGAGGGATGACAGGGGAATCTGTGGTTGATATGTAGAATGAATAGAAAATCTCTTAATTAAAAAAAAGGAGAAAAAACAAGAAAGCTAGTTTACATAATCAAAAAAAAAAGGTTTTAAGAAACAGAGCCTGGGCACACCAGAGAATTTTTAGGTGGAATAGTACTTACTTATTCCATGAATAAAGAAAGCAATACGGAATGAAAAAAAATATTAATAATTATTGATGTCTAAGTATATTTATCAGGGTTCTATAATGGAACAGAACTGATAGAATGACTATATACATTAAAAGGGGGAGTTATGATCCGGCTCCGACCCGGACCCCATCCCTGGGCACCAGCCACTCCGGGAAATCCTGCCCAACTTGGCCACAGGCTCTGGCCACCGGGCGGGTTCCCTTCTAGTCCCACCGGGAGGGATCCCCTTCTCCAAGCCCCCCCGGCAGCCCCTGCAATCTCCGCGCCCTGCCCCCACGCCCATCTGCCCGAGACCCCAGCCACTTCCTGAGACTTAGAGACCGGCGCCCAGCTCCCATCCTGCCCCAGACTTCCCTTCTGGACCAGAGGTGAGTATCCGGCTCCAACCCGGACCCCATCCCTGGGCACCAGCCACTCCAGGAAGACCTGCCCAACTTGGCCACAGGCTCTGACCACCGGGCGAGTCCCCTTCTAGCCCCACCAGGAGGGATCCCTTTTCCAAGCCCGCTGGCAGCCCTGCAATCTCCGTGCCCTGCCCCCATGCCCATCTGCCCGAGACCCCAGCCACTTCCTGAGACTTAGAGACCCGCCCCCAGCTCCCATCCTGCCCCAGACTTCCCTTCTGGACCAGAGAGAGAGTTGGACAAGAAAACTCCCTTTTGGACAAGAGAGAGAGTCTTCCTGAATCTGTCAGCTCTTTCTGAAACAAGTACACTGAGAAGACCAAGAAGGAACCACAAGGAGATGGGCAGACGTCAAGGCAGAAGTACATACAACAAAATGAAGAGCAATACAGCATCACCAGAACCTAGCCCCCCTCCAACATCTAGACCTGAACACCAAAAATTGGAAGAAGCAGAAGAAAGTAGCCTTATGAGTAACTTCATGAAGAAGGTAGAGGCATGTGTAGAGGAAAAGACAAGAAAATTGGAAGAACGCTGTAAACAACTAGAGGAAAGGGCAAACAAATTAGAAGAAAACAATAAAGCCCTCCAAGAAAACAATAAAGCCCTCCAAGAAAACAATAAACTTCTGGAAGAAAACAATAAAGTCCTGCAAGAAAACAATAAAGCACTGAAAGAAAATCATGAAAAAGTAACAAAACAAACAAAGGAACAGTCCAAGAACTGAAAAGGGAAATTGAAAAAATAAAGAAGACACAAACAGAGGGAATGCTGGAAATAGAAAAACTGAGTAAAAGATCGGGAACTTCAGATGCAAGTATAACCAACAGAATGCAAGAGATGGAAGAGAGGATTTCTGGCATTGAAGACACAGTAGAAGAAATAGTTTCATCAGTCGAAGGAAACACTAAAGCCAACAAAGTCATGAACCAAAATGTCCAAGAAATTTGGGACACCATGAAAAGACCAAACCTAAGAATTATAGGGATAGAAGAAGGTGAAGAATACCAACTCAAAGGCACAGAAAATATATTCAACAAAATTATAGAAGAAAACTTTCCCAACTTAAAGAAGGAAATGCCTATGAAGATACAAGAAGCCTATAGAACACCAAACAGACTAGACCCCAAAAAAAGTCCCCTCGACACATAATAATTAAACAACTAAATGTACAGAATAAAGAAAGAATATAAAGAGCAGCCAAGGAAAAAGGCCAAGTGACCTATAAAGGTAAACCCATCAGAATAACACCCGACTTCTCAATGGAGACTCTGAAAGCCAGAAGGACCTGGACAGATGTAATGCAGACACTAAGAGAACATGGATGTCAGCCCAGACTAATATACCCAGCAAAACTTTCAATCATCATAGATGGAAGGAACAAGACATTCGAAGACAAAGCCAGATTTAAACAATACCTATCCACAAACCCAGCCCTACAGAAAGCACTAGAAGGAAAAGTCCAACTGAGGGAAGTCAGAAACACACTCGAAAACGCAGGCAATAGATAAAGCCACAACAGGAAACTCCAAAGAAGAGAAGTACACACACACTACCACCAAAAATAACAGGGATGAAGAATCACTGGTCATTAATATCCCTTAATATCAACGGACTTAATTCACCTATAAAAAGACATAGACTTTCAGAATGGATACGAAAGCAGGACCCATCTTTCTGCTGCATACAAGAAACACATCTCAAATTCAAAGACAGACACTACCTAAGAATAAAAGGCTGGGAAAAGACTTTTCAATCAAATGGTCTTAAGAAACAAGCAGGGGTAGCCATCCTGATATCCAACAAAATAGACTTCAAACTAAAATCAATCAAAAGAGATCAAGAAGGACATTACATCCTCGTCACAGGAAAGATCGACCAAGATGAAGTTTCAATTCTGAACATATATGCCCCAAACACAAGGGCACGGACATATGTAAAAGAAACATTACTAAAGCTTAAACCACATATAAAACCCCACACATTAATAGTGGGAGATCTCAACACCCCACTTTCACCACTGGACAGATCTCCCAAATTGAAACTTAACAGAGAAATAAAGGATTTAACTGATGTCATGACCCAATTGGACCTAATAGATATCTACAGAACATTCCATCCTAACAAGAAAGAATATACATTCTTCTCAGCACCCCATGGAACTTTCTCTAAAATCGACCACATACTTGGCCACAAAGCAAATCTCAACAGATACAAAACAATCAGAATAACCTCCTGTGTTCTATCAGACCACCATGGTTTAAAGTTAGATTTCAACAACAACAAAAACTACAGAAAACCTACAATCTCATGGAAACTGAATAATGCTCAACTGAATCACCAATGGGTTAAGGAAGAAATAAAGAAAGAAATTAAAGAGTTCCTAGAGATCAATGAAAATGAAGACACCACATACCCAAACTTATGGGACACTATGAAAGCAGTGTTAAGAGGGAAATTCATAGCACTAAATGCCCACATAAAGAAGTTGGAGAAATCCCACACTAGTGACTTAACAGCACATCTGAAAGCTCTAGAACAAGAAGAAGAAAAGTCTCCCAGGAAGAATAGACGCCAGGAAATTATCAAAGTGAGAGGTGAAATTACTAAGAGAATAATACAAAAAATTAATGAAACAAAGAGTTGGTTCTTTGAGAAAATCAACAAGATAGACAAGCCCTTATCCAAACTAACCAAAAGACAGAGAGAGAGAATCCAAATCAACAAAATCAGAAATGAAAAGGGGACATAACAACAGACATTGAGGAAATCCAGAGAATTATAAGATCATATTTCAAAAACCTCTACTCCACAAAACTGGAAAACCTAAAAGAAATGGACATTTTTCTGGATAGATACCACATACCTAAGTTAAATCAAGACCAGATAAACTATTTAAATAGTCCAATAACCCCTAAGGAAATAGAAACAGTCATTAAAGGTCTCCCAACCAAAAAAAGCCCAGGACCAGATGGTTTCAGCACAGAATTCTACCAGATCTTCAAAGAAGAGTTAATACCAATACTCTCTAAATTGTTCCACATAATAGAAACAGAAGGAACATTACCAAACTCCTTCTATGAGGCTACAATTACCCTGATTCCTAAACCAAACAAGGATGCAACAAAGAAAGAGAACTACAGACCGATCTCCCTCATGAACATTGATGCAAAAATACTCAATAAAATACTGGCAAACAGACTCCAAGAACACATCAGAACAATTATCCAACATGATCAAGTAGGCTTCATCCCAGGGATGCAAGGGTGGTTCAACATACGAAAGTCCATCAATGTAATACACCATATAAACAAACTCAAAGAAAAAAACCACATGATCATCTCACTAGATGCAGAAAAGGCATTTGACAAAATCCAACACCCCTTCATGATAAAAATCTTGGAGCGATAAGGAATACAGGGAACATACCTAAACATAATAAAGGCAATATATAGCAAACCAACAGCCAACATCAAATTAAATGGAGAGAAACTCAAAGCAATTCCACTAAAATCAGGAACGAGACAAGGCTGTCCACTCTCCCCATACTTATTCAATATAGTACTTGAAGTTCTAGCCAGAGCAATAAGACAACATAAGGAGATTAAGGGGATTCAAATTGGAAAGGAAGAAGTCAAGCTTTCCCTATTTGCAGATGACATGATAGTATACTTGAGTGACCCCAAAGATTCCACCCAGGAATTGATAAAGCTTATAAACACCTTCAGCAACATAGCAGGATACAAGATCAACTCAAAAAAATCAGTAGCCCTCCTATATACAATGGACAAAGAAGCTGAGAAGGCAATTAGAGATACATCACCCTTTACAATAGCCAAAAATGACATAAAATACCTTGGGGTAACACTAACCAAGCAAGTGAAGGACCTATATGACAAGAAATTTAAGTCCCTGAAAAAAGAAATTGAAGAAGATGTCAGAAAATGGAAAGATCTCCCATGCTCATGGATAGGCAGGGTTAACATAGTAAAAATGGCAATCTTACCAAAAGCAATTTACAGATTCAATGCAATCCCCATCAAAATACCAACACAATTCTTCACAGACCTGGAAAGAATAATACTCAACTTCATATGGAAAAACAAAAAACCCAGGATAGCTAAAAGAAACCTGTACAATAAAACAACTTCTGGAGGCATCACAATCCCTGACTTCAAGCTCTACTATAGAGTTACAGTAATAAAAACAGCTTGGTATTGGCATAAAAACCGACATGTGGACCAATGGAATCGAATTGAAGACCCTGACATTAACCCACACACCTATGGACATATAATTTTTGACAAAGAAGCCAAAAGTGTACAATGGAAAAAAGAATGCATCTTCAGCAAATGGTGCTGGCATAACTGGATATCAACGTGTAGAAGGCTGCAAATAGATCCATATCTATCACCGTGCACAAAACTTAAGTCCAAGTGGATCAAAGACCTCAACATAAATCCAGCTACTCTGAACCTGCTAGAAGAGAAAGTAGGAAGTAGTCTTGAACGCATTGGCATAGGAGATCACTTCCTAAATATAACACCAGTAGCGCAGACACTGAGACAAACAATCAATCAATGGGACCTCTTGAAACTGAGAAGCTCTTCCAGAGGTCCTGAGTTCAATTCCCAGTACCCACATGGTGGCTCACAACCATCTATAATGAGATCTGGCACCCTCTTCCATATACATAATAAATAAATAAATCTTGAAAAAAAATGAAATTGTGACATGATAAGAATAGTAGGCTAGGGAAAAATAATGGAAGGAAATAGCTGAGATTAAAGAGGAATACATCCTCACATCACAATTTGGGAGAATAAAATAGTGAAGCATACAAGAAATAAGGAAGGGTGACCAAGGTGATCTGATAAAATTGGAGAGTAGTTTAAATATGAAAACAACCAGATGGCATCTAAAAACTTTCAACGTTTTGCTAACAGATATTCCAAAGGAGTTCCACTCCATAGGAACATGCCTGGGTAATCTGGACTGCCCACTCCAAGTACAGAAACACCCTGTCCTTGGATGGTCCCCTTTACACAGTGTGGCAAGAAACAGTGTACTAATAGGGAAACTGAAAATTCTGTGTTTATGCTCTTCCAGGAAGAGAAATGCCAACATAAAATGAGTGTGCAATTTGTTCCATTGGGAACTCTGATTTCATTGTCAGCAGAATATTTAGCTGCCACCTGCAGCCGGTCTCACATGATCTAACAATTTCCATATCTTCCTGTGGCCTTGAGACAGCATGGCAGTTTTAGATAAATTCTCAGGTGAAAAAGAATCCATCCAAAACAATCCTTTTTGAATAACTTCCACCAATATGATTGCAAAAAATTAAAGTATGTGAATAGTCTGAAAAATTTGACAAATGTAGCAATAGGACAGACCTTCCACTTAGGAAGGACCTAAGGAGAACTAAATGAAAAACAGGATGCAGATATGACAACTCAGTGTGGCTGTTTGGAAGTGTGAAGCTCACTCAGCCATACCAGTAACAGGACCACAATATATGCTACGGAGCCCATGTTGGTATTCCCTGCAGTATCTTCTCATTTCCAATTCCTCCACCTCCAGTCACTTTGGTTCCTCCAACACAATTGCCACAATTGTTGCTAAGTTTCTCCTTCATTACTGTGTAACTCCAGAACCATCACTAGTTTTCAGAGAACTCAATTATGATCTCACCTCCACCATGTATTTCCTATATCTGGGATCAGTGGAGAGAAAAACATGTGATAGGAAGGACCCTCCAACTGCATTTCAAAAATAGCCACAAACTCACACACCAGTAGGTATTGCCCTTCTGTGGCTTGTTTGTACTCTAATAAAATGGAAACTGAGTCTTAAGGATGTTTTATAATAAAACCGAAATTTTAAAATAAAACAGAGACACTATTGACTGAGCACAGCATTGTACACTTGTTACACAGATAATATAAATACCCATAAACCTGCCATTTATACCTGTAACTCATACTTGTTCAGAAATCAAGATGAACATAGCTCAAAGCCTTTCTACTCTTAATAATGTGTATAAACTTCCAGCACGGCTGTTTATCCCAAAATATTGGGTAGTTTTGTTTAATATAGATATTCAGGGCAACATTGATGAGACTTAGGATCATCATGGTCTATATCTGAGGTATTGTTTGTATACTCTCCTTGTTCCTAGGTGTCCTTAATATGACATGGGCATAAGAGGCAAATATCTTGAAATTGAGATCAAAGTGGAGCACTGTGTTGATGTAGCTCTTTACTCCACTAACAAAGTAAGATATTTCCTACCCAAACCTCATCGATTCCTTCCACCATGTCTGAAATCCATGAGCCTGGTTAGGAAGCAGAGAATGTAAAAGCCCACACTTGCTAGGAATTCTACCTCCTTTCTTAATATCAGTGATGTTCCAGTGCTGGTCCACAGAGCGATTAAATTTCCATTTGCTATTAAGTAGATTGGTCAGGTTAGAGCAAAGAAATTTAGAGGACACGGATCGACTCTTCGGGTGTGGGAGACTCATAGAAACCAACTATCTACAGAATCAGTCCTACTTCAAAGTTACTAAAAGCAACCGACCATCAAAAAAGAGTTTCTGAGCCTCCCATAGAGTCTTTTCATGGGTTGAGTCTAGTAAAGCAGAGCCTTATACACAGATTGACTATCACTTTCCTCCATTCCTGTATCCTTTAAAGGATCAGCTGTTTCATCCTCTCCCCCAGGAGAAAAAGATTTTCCTTCAAACCTGAAGGTCTCCTCCTGTCAAGAAAGCAAAAGAACAGGGGTGATGTAAGTATGTAAGAAGAGAAAAATAATGTTTTTGCTCAGGAAGAAGTAATGAGACCCTACTCCCACTTGAACAAGCTGTCCTCTCACTCCATAGGGTTATATGAAGAGGACCCCATTCAGTGCTCATCACTTTCAGCCTCCATGACTGAACTCCTGATCCTGCCTATTATGGGAACTGCTGGTGAGTTCCATGCTATGCTAAGTCTGGTCCTGTTTTGCAATTATCTGGAGTATATGGACTCTCTCTGCCATCACAGTCAGTTCACCTAACCTTCACTCCAGTAGTCAGGTTTCCCTAAGGTACCCTAGTTCCAGCAGTTGTACTTGCCCAGTCTTCACATTTCTCACATTTCCATGAGTCCACAACCTGCAAAAATCATTGTCAGATCCATCACTGTGATCACTCAGGCTAGAATGTGCTCAAGGAGAGGTTCAACAAAATGACCTGGCAAACACATTCCTCCACTGAAATAGCTCTGGGAATCCTTCATTATAGAGTCTGTTAAGGGAAATATGACTGAAGTCATTTTAAAACTCATTTATCAAATTCTCAACCTTAGTAATTTTGATGAAGGTGTCTGCTGTGCCTTGTACACAGAATTTACTGTACCAGGTGACTTTAATATTACCAGATTTGAGTCAAAGTTAATAACTACTTTTATATTGGTCAGCTTCTGGGCCCTCATTTGTTATGCCTGACTTTGATTGGAATACCTCTCCCTTCTGGCCTTATTGTACACATTTTAATGATGTTAAAGAGATTGGAACAGCACAATCTATGTAGCCAGAGAATTTTCCAAGATAGCATTATCTAAGTGATTAGCCTGGAAAGTCATTTTGCTGGTAGCATAGATAATTGTTGAATTTCAGAGTGAAGCAAGCAGTGGTTTAGAAAACCGACATGTAATTGGATCCCCAAAAAATATCCCAAAAACTGTGTTCTGAGATCATTTCTTCTGCATTTTCCTGGAACTAAGATGACATCTGAGCCATTTAGAATTTAGTTACCTGTCCTATAGTCCCTTCCACTGTAGAACCTCAAATCCTGTGTTGTTTATGAGGGACAGTGTGTTCCCTAATTTCTCTTAGTCATTCTGCTCAGGAAAATATGAGTGATGTAGATCTGACGGATCCACACTCCAACATCTTAATAAATTTACTTCTCATGTTATCTCCACTCTAGAGACTTTTTGTGATAATGATAATAAGATCACAGGAGGATACACCTGTCAAGAGAATTCTATCACCTACCAGGAATCCTTGAACTCTGGCCACCATTTCTGAGGAGGCTTTATCATCAATGAGCAATGCTTGGTATCTGTGGCTAACTACTACAGTCATAAGTGGTGGTTGCTTGACTTCATTGCCCAAAATGGGCATCTTTACACCAGGCACCAGTATGGGCAGGTAGGCATGTGATAAAATTGTATGGGAGAAAGGAAAGACATATAAGAGAGAAGTTGCTAGCAGCAGCTGACATTCATGGATTTTGGGTGACCATAGGCCATAGTAGAATCTTTCAAGCACTGTTAAAAAGCAAATAGAACATAAAACAGCATAAAGAATGTGCCCTGAAAGGAAAGAAAGTTACTAGTCACTATCTATTACAAAGAGAATTTACCTTGATGAGAGTGAGCACTAAATTTACCTGTGGGCACAAGGGAAAAAAACGTATTCGTTGGCTGTTTACACTACAATAAGGACATCAGAAACATTCCACTCTCTACGGACAGAATAATGGGACCCAAACTCAGTGTTTAGAGGAAGAGGTTCAGGTATCAGCTATGAAGAAGTCATTTCTTTTCAGAGATTCAGATTCTTCATATTTGAAAATGAGTTAACAGTCTCTGTTATCTGGCTTTTTCATGAGATTGGGCATGTATGGTAGAGCAATTAGGCAACCAGAATGCTCTTGCCAGAACATCTCTGTCTAGAGTCTGACTACCATGCTTGATCTTTACACTAGTTGTTGCTTAAACTTAAAAACCTTAATCCTGCTCTGTAAAGACAAGTTCATCATATATGAAATGCAGAATGTTTGAATAAATACAAGGTCCATAGAAGACTATAATCTGCAGCATAAAATACACCCCCAGGAAAAACACAGTGTTGCCAAAATCAAAATGTAATTATTTGACATGCCAAATGTTGAATCGGCATAGTAGAATTTTTTAGAGAAATATATAAAGGAATTTGCACTGTGGGATTAATTGTATAGGAATAGAACAGATTTTGAAATGGAGTGTAAACACCTGTTTTGGTGTAATAATGTATTATTTTGTTATTATTATTATTATTATTACTATTATTATTATTATTATTATATGTGTAGCAATAGTATAATGCTGTGTTCAGTCAGTGATGACTCTTCTTGTACTGAACCCAGTTGTTTTTTTTTTTACTTAAATCATCCTAAGACTCATTTTCAATTTTGCTACAGTATACATCAGCCATAGCAGGTCAATAACTGATTGTGCCTATATATTTATTTGTAACACTTTAGCTTGGGATTTTATTTTTTATTTATTTAAGCTTTTTTCCATTTTACATTTCAATTAAAGTTCTTCTTCCCCTCCCTCCTCTTGATTCTCTACCTATACCTCCTAATCCACCCTCCATCCACTCCTCCAAAAGGGTAATGCCTCCTATGGGGAGTCAACAAAGCCTGGTACATTCAGTTGAGGCAGGTCCAAGCCTCACCCTACTACATCAAGGCTGCACAAGGCATCCCACCCTAAGGAATTGGCTCCAAAATTCCAGCTCATGCACCAGGGATAGATCCTGATCCTACCTCCAGGGGCCCCTCAAATAGACCAAGCTACACAACTGTCTCCCACATGCAAAGGGCCTACTTTGGTCCCATGTAGGCTCCACAGCTATTGATCTAGAGTTGGTGAGTTTCCAAGAGCTTGATTCAGTTGTCTCTGTAGATTTCCCCATCATGACCTTGATCCCCCTCATTCATATAAGCCTGCCTACCATTCTTCAACTGCAGCCCAGGAGCTTGGCCTAGTGCTTGGTTATGGATCTCTGCATCTACTTACATCAGTTACTGGATAAAGGCTCTATGATGACAGGGTATTCCCCAATCTGATTACAAGGGAAGGCTAGTTCAGGCACCTTCTCCACTATTGCTAGTTGTCTAAGCTGGGGTCAGCTTTGTGGATTCCTTGAAATTTCCCTAGCATGAGGTTTCTCCATAGTCCCATATTAGCTCCCTCTATCAAGATATCTCTTTTATTGTTCTCCCACTCTGTCCCTCCCCCAGCTCAACCATCCCATTCTCTCATATTCTCACCCTCATCTGCTTCTGTAAATGTTTTCCCTGGCCCGAGTTTACTCAGGAAATCTCATCTATTTCCCCTTCACATGTTGATTCATGGATCACTCTTTAGAGTCCTTGTTACCTAGCTTTTCTGGAGCTGTGGGTTATAGTCTGGTTATCCTTTGCTTTATATCCAATATCAACTTAGGAATAAGTACATAATATGTTTGTCTTTCTGAGTCAGGTTTATCTCACTCAGGTTGCAAAAATTGTCTGCAACTTTCATGATATCATTGTTTTTTACAGCTGAGTAGTACTCCATTGTGTAAATGTACCACATTTTCTTTAACCATTCTTTGGTTGAGTGGCAGCTAGGGTGCTTCCAGGTTCTGGATATTACAAATGAAGCTGCTATGAACACAATTGAGCAAGTATCCTTGCGGTATTATTGAGCATTCCTTGATTATATGCCCCAAAGTGGTATATATAGGTGGGTCTTCAGGTAGATCGAGTCCCAATTTCCTGAGAAGTCATCATACTGATTTCCCAAGTAGCTGTACAAGTTTGCAGTCCCACCAGCAGTGGAGGATTGTTCCCATTACTCCACATTCTCTCCAATATAAGCTGTCCTCAGTGTTTTGGGTCTTAGCCATTCTCATAGGTGTAAGATCCCTATTTATAAAACTCAATAGAGGGTTCTTTCTATTAGATGCTTTTCTCTCCGCTGACTCCATTTATAGGAAATATATGTTGGAGGTGAGATCAGGTTTGAGATCTCTGAAAACCAGTGATGTTTCTAGAGTTACACAGTAATATAGGAGAACCTTAGCTATAATTGTAACAGTTGGGTTAGAGGGAGAAAACTGACTGGAAGTAGAGGAATTGGAAATCAGAAGAAATTGGAGGAAATGCCAACTTGGGCTTCATAGCATATGTTGTGGTCCTTACTGGCAGGCCTGGATGAGATTCACACCCCCAAACAGCTACTCAGAGCTGTCATCTCTGCATCCTTTTTTCTCATTCATTTCTCCTGGGTCATTACCAGGTGGAAGGATTGTCATATTGCCATGTTTGTCAAGTGTTTCAAACTATTCACATACTTTATTTTTCTCAATCATGTTAGTATGATGTATTCAGAAAGGATTGATTTGGATGGATTCCTTTTCACCTGAGGAATTATCTAAAACTGACATGCTGCTCCAAGGCCATAGGAAGATCTGGAAGTTGTTTGAGCATGTGAGACCAGCTGCAGGTGGCAGCTAAATAGTCTGGTGACAGTGAAATCAGAGTTCCCAATGGAACAAATTGCACACTCATTTTCCATTGGCATTTCTCTTCCTGCAAGAACTTTACACAGAATTTTCAGTTTCCATATTAACACACTGTTTCTTGCCACAGTGTGTAAAGGGGAACATCCAAGAAAAGGGGTATTTCTGTACTTGAGTGTGAAGTCTGGATACTCATGACATGTTCCTATGTAGTAGATTCTGTGAGATGTCTGTAGGAGGATAGTTGGAAATTTCTAGATCCCACATGATTGTTTTCATATTTAAACTACTCTCTAATTTTATCAGATCACCTTAGTCACCCTTCCTTATTTTGTGTATGCTTTACTACTCTGTATTCCCACTTTGCAATTCAAGGATATTTTCCCCTTTAATCTGAACAATTTCCTCCATTATTTTTTCTCTAGCCTACTATTTCTTTCACATTACACTCTTATTTTTTGCAATGAAATTTGCTTCCTGAATATGACACCAAATATTCCTCTACTCTGTATAGTGAAGAAATCCTTTGTGCCTTCCCCTCTGAAGATTTCATATCTGAAGATGAAATCTTAGTCCTTAACTATGATCTCAAGGCTGCTCATTGGTAATGACCAATGAGATATTTCAGGTATTTTCTTTCTATCCCAGTTGTGGCCTCTCACCTTGAATGTAGGCAGGACATGCTATTTTTATGCCCTAGGTCATTCAGGAATTTTTTTATTCAGAAGTTTTATTCAATATCTAAAGCTAAATGAGAACTCTCTAGGTTTTAAAGTATCAAGAACTGATTGTAATTTCTAAGGCAGATGGTGAAACTGGCAATTCTGCAATGGCACAAATAGAAACATCAGCCTGGTTAACAAATGCGTGTCTGCATTCCAAAGCTTGATGGAGAGCAGCAATGCAGGAGTCCAGGGAACATATGGCAGGACTACAAAAGAACGCAAATACACAAACAGGTAACAGAGAGTAAACAAAAATAGTCCACACACCTATCACTACTCCATGCAACAGACCCTTGTCTCATTTTGAATAACAAACTAAACTTTAGAGTCTTGATCTCCAAGTACAGATGGGTACTGATGCCTAGTCATGGATGTCGACTTGACTTCAGAGTTGTACACCAAATCATACCCATGCAGCTGTGTATGCCAATGAGAACTTTTCCTTATTGTATATATGGGAAAGCCCACTTTAGGTCTGGGTCACATCTTGTAGTGACATCCCACTTAAAAGGACAAGGAAGAAGGAAGATTTTGCTCTTTTTCTGATTGCTCTAACTCATTGTCATGTCTTCATATCCTACAACACCCTGAAGCATAGCTTCACTGGTATTAAAACCTACTTCTTGAGAGTTTTGCTGGACAGCTTTATGTCACCATGACACAAGCTAAAGTCATCTGAGAGAGGGAACCTCAATTAAAAACAATACCTCCATATGATCAGGTCATAGACAAGCCTGTAAAGTATTTTTTTAATAGCGATTATTCGGGGAGAGGGGATTCTAGTCCATTGTGAATAATATCATCCCTGAGCTGGCAGTTCCAGGGTCTATAGGAAAGAAGGGCAAGCAAGCCAGCAGGAGCAAGCCAGGAAGCAGCACCTCTTCATGGCCTCTACTCAACTCTTGCTCCAAGTTCTTTCATTGCTTCATCTCCTGCTTGACCTCCTTTAAGAATAAACAGTGAAATAGAAGTATTAGCCAAGTAATGTCTTTCCTCTCCAAATTACTTCTTGATCATGGTGCTTTATTGCAGCAATAGAAACTCTAAGTAAGCCGGTAGTCACAAACTCAAAACCAGTAGCAGTCTACGTACTCTCTTGGATCTTCTGTACATTGCAGGTGCTGAGATAGCAGTTCTCACAAGGGAATCACCAGAGGATTCTTGGCCTATCTGACTTGAGACAATCATGTTTGTACTACCTGGACCATAGTTGTATTCCATTCTAATACCCCCCTTTTAATATGTATATATTCACTGTATCAGGTCTGTTCCATTGGAGAACCTGACTAATATATGAGGACATCAATAATTATTAACAGGTAATCCTGGAGTAAATGGATGACTTTGACAATAAAATATCAACAATTATAAATACAAAAAAACTGTGTTGTTTTTAATACTTAATTCCAGGGTGTGTTTGTGTAGTGGTATTTGGTCCTCCCATGACCTTGGTCTACATGGCTCAAAGGAGGCGGTGCTTTCTACAAATACCACTAAGTGTGTGTGTGTGTGTGTGTGTGTGTGTGTGTGTGTGTGTGTATTTACTATGTCTTTGCTGGTGTTTGTTTTTGATACAACTGTGACTGTTGTAATTAATCAGCAATTAGTAACATGATTTTTACCACTGCCATATCACAGAGGGCTATAGCCAGATACCATCTTGAGAAGGTGCCCAATTCTTGATATTGAAACTTTTAGAGGATTTGAAAATAAACATAACACTCTTTTGTTTCAAACTCAGGAATAATTTGCTACATGGTCTGGATAGTATATAACCATATTAGGCAGTCATATATGAGGTTCTGAGGAAAATGGATAGATTGAACAGCAAGAAATTGAGGCTATGAAGATTATTGAATTTCTGGCTCATTCTCTAAAGCAAGGGGTAAGTTCTTTCATATGTGTATTACTCGAGACAATACCACCTCCAATATACATTTTCCCTGTGTTCCCACAGATGCTTTGCTAGGAAGCATTGAGAGTTTTAGTCTTCTGTCCTTGCTCATTTCCATAGAGTCCTGCATCCACTGTTATTACTTCTGAGTAGTATTTAATGCACTGAAACTGGGCAGTAGAATCTCTGTTCCCCCAGCTCTCCCCTTCCAGAGATGACCTCAGTGCTTTGGTCATATTCTCTACTCTCATGTACTCTCAGCACACTACTTGGCTTGAATTTTTACCATTTTATGTAAATAAAGATGCTTCTAATAAGAATAAGAAACATCCCAGTTGATAAAGTGCACAAATAATATGGGTCTAACCAGGCACAGTTTGATTAGATTTAATGCCCATTCCATGAGGTTGAACTCATACCCGACACTGCTAAAGTGAACTAGAACCTTAACCTAGGTAATTCAATGGGGGTGGGGTGGGGCAGCTAACATAATTCAGCTAAACAAACATAGCAATAAAAATGACTCCCTATGACATGTTTTCATACCCATGGAGCAGAGCATCACTCATCAGAGGAACTTCTTCTTGCATTATTGATACAGGTACCCACAACTGGACAACATGTAGAGAATGAGACATTTGGGGGGAAGCCAGCCCTAAACGGGATATCTTCATCAAACCTTCCTCTCAAGGCTCAGAGATCTACATGGAAGAAGAGCCAGAAGGATCTTAGGAGTCAGAGGTGGTGGATTTCTCCAAGGAAAGAGCATCCTAGAGATGCACCAGCACTAATGCACATTTGAACTCACAGGAACTGTGACAGCACCCACCAGACCTGCAAAAGTCCAAAGCATGAACAGGGGCAAGTGGATATGCGTCTGACCCCTACGTGAGAAACTCTTTGCAAGTTATGCCAGCTGGGAAAGAGAAAAATCAGTTTTCTCCAGTGAAGTGTCACTGAGTATACCAACTACACAGACAGACCACACAAAATGGACACCATGCTTTTCTTGCACTTTTTATGTTTTGTTATTTTTTTCCCTAGTGGTTTTCTCATTTTAGTTTGTTTGTTTTAAGTTTCATCTTTTTGTTTGTTTTTGAGAAGAGAAAGAAAATGAAGATAGTTGAGAGAGAGGGTATGTTAGAGAGAAATGTCATCCAAATAAATGAATGAAAATTTTTCATATAAAAAGTATTAGTTATCTGGTTGGTGAAATGGCTCAAGGTTAAGAGCACAGGCTGTCCTTCCACAGGCCCTAAGTTCAATTCCCAGCAACTATATGGTGGCTCACAAACATCTATTATGAGATCTGGTGTCCTCTTCTGGTGTGCAAGCAAACATGCAGGCAGAACACTGTATACATAATGAATGAATGAATGAATCTTTAAAGATATTATTATTGACCACAAGTGTATTAAATTAACTGAATGAAGAAAAGACAATTCAAATCCATACTAAGAAATTTCACAAAGGGTTAGAAATTATGAAAGAAAATCAACCTTGGGACTATGAAACTGACTGAACTACCCAAAACACAGTGAAAGTACCAGAGTAGCAGTGTAGACCAGGGAGGAAGCCAATGCCATATGTGGAAAGCAGTGTTGAGAAATCATTATATTGAATGAATACGGAGACAAAAATCATGCATGACCCTAATGTCCAGGACATCTGGATAGGAGGTCAAACAAACGTGGTGTCTTTGTGGTGCCTCCCTGCCATGCATCACTGAGGGGTTAACTACTCTGTTGCTACTTTGATTTAGCTGGCGATGAAGCCTGGCTACTTCTACTGAACCCTTGTTTCCATTATCTTACCACATTTCCTTTCCTTTTACCCACTAAAATTTTACAATTAGTGTACCATATTACGGGATTTTTTTCTTTTTCTTTTCTTTTTTTTTTTTTTTAGTTTCTCCTATAGTCCAGGCTGGCCTAGATGTAGATGAATGGTCTTATTAAATAAGAAACACAGAGCCAATTGCAGAGTTAAAAGCCCAGCAGGTCTGAGCAGTCGCTGAGAGCTGAGCTTACCCTTCCCTGCCACTGCTGTCCTTCCCTTAGCAAGAGTGCTATTTCCTGTGTATCTGTCTTTTTATAGACTTTCTGTTCTGCCTTCTCATTGGTTGTAAACCCAACTACATGACCTCCTTGTCACTGCCCATCTATACAGACCTCCAGGTCTTCTGTGGTTTGTATTGAGTTTAAAGGCATGTGTCTCTATGCTGGTAGTATCCTTGAACACACATAGATCTGCCTAGCTCTGCCTCCCAAATGCTGGGATTAAATGCTGCTGCTATGGCTTGTTATTAGCTCTGACCCCTAGGCAACTTTATTTATTAACATATGAATAAAAATCACATTTCAGTACAAATAAAATATCACCATACCTAGAATTTTCTTAAAAAAAACTTTATTATTTAAAAGGTTTATTACTTATTGAAGAATTATACACTGAAGTTAACCAGGCCTTCAAACTAAAATGGTCATCTTAAGCACAGATGTAAATAAATTGAACCCATCCATGAGAAGAAAAGCAGAAGTCATCACTGTTGGGGACAGAGGTGTTATGGGGCCATGTGAAGATGAGATAAACCAATGGGCTGTGGGTTTAGACTGATCTGGATGCCAGTAGTTACTGTAGCTTCTTCTTCTTCTTCTTCTTCTTCTTCTTCTTCTTCTTCTTCTTCTTCTTCTTCTTCTTCTTCTTCTTCTTCTTTTTGAATGCCTAATGTCATTTATTGAAGGAGGGAGGAGGTCTTGAATACAGGCTTACAGCACAATGGGAGAACCCCGGAGGGCAGAAGTACGCTACCCATGTTTTACAGTCTTGCATCTAAGTTGTTAACACCCATTATGCAGGATACACAGACAAGGAACTTCCCTTAAACATTCAGGAGGGTGGAACCTGCAGGGAACTAGCATAGGGAGGATACTGTGACATTAACAGGTGTATATGTCATTATCCACTTCTCTTATTGATCCTCCCCAATTACAGTCGTTGACATTCTCACAGTTATCCCTTGACCTGTTTTTCTTCCCAATCATCTCCATTCTACTTTCATGTATATGTTCATCTTATGAGTGAGCAATGTAATATTTGAGGTTTTAAGACTTACTTCTTTCACTCACATGAAAATTTCAAGTTCCATCCATTTTTTAATGAATAACACAATATTATTATTCTCTAACACTGAATTAAACTCCAGGATATTTATTCATCAATTTATTTAGTTTGTGGTTTGTAATCATTTGATAAATTTTTGCTTTATTTTTGTTATATTTTTACTATTTAAAACAATTTTAAATTTAAATATATTTTGATCATTGCTATTACTCCCCAAATCCCCTCCCTGTCCGTACACTAAGGTTATTGAACATTTCTTAGCCATTTGAGTTTCCCTTTTGAGAACCCTCTGTTTAGATCTATATCCCATTTTTAATTGGATTATTTGTTTTCTTGAGATGTAGTTTTGTTAGTTCATTATATATTTTGGATATATCAGATGTGTAGCTGGGGAAAATCTTTTCCCATTCTGTAGGCTGCTGCTTTGTGTGAAGGATGGTGTCATATGTCTTACAAGTTTTTCAGTTTCATGGGATATCATTTATTAGTTGTTGATCTTAGCCTGTGCTATGTTCTGTTCAGGAAGTCTTTCCTTGTTCCAATGAGTTCAAGGCTATTCTCCACTTTCTCTTCTACCAAGTTCAGTGTATCTGGTTTATACTTAGATCTTTAACCCATTTGGAGTTGAGTTTTGTGGCAGGTGGTAAGTATGAATCTAACTGGATTCTTCTACATTCAGCCACCTACTTTGACCAGTACCATTTGTTGAAGATGCTGCATTTTTTCCAGTACCTGTTTCTAGCTTCTTTATGAAACAAACAGACAGACAGACAGACAGACAGACAGACAAACCAGATGCCCATAAGTATGTAAATCTATGTCTTGTTTTTCAATTCAATTCCATTGATTGGTGAGTATGTTGTAGTGCCAATACCATGCTGTTTTTATTACTATAGCTTTGTAATGCTACTTGAAATTAGAGATGGTGATATCTCCAGAGGTTCTTTCATTGTTCAAGATTGTTTTAGCTATCCTGCTGTTTGTGTTCCCATATGAAAGTGGTTTTTTTTGCATCTTTTATAACTTTTTTTTTCATTTTACATATCATCCCCATTTCCTCCTCTCTCTCCTAATTGTCCTTTCCAAGTCTGTTAAGAATTGTGTTGTAATTTTGGTGGTTGTTGAATCTGTAGATTACTTTTTGTAGAATGACATTTTTACTATATCACTCTTACTAATCCATGCACATGGGAGATATTTCCATCCTCTGATATCCTTTTATATTTCTTTCTTCAATGCTTTAAAGTTTTTATCATATAAGTCTTTCAATTGCTTGGTTAATTACCCCCAGGATATTTTATATTGTTTGAGGCTGTTATGAAAGGTGTTCTGTCTGTCTATTGTTTGTATATAGAATGGCTCTGATTTTTCTGATTTGATTAGTATCTAGCTGGTTTTGCTGGAAGTGTGTATCAGCTGTAGGAGTTTCCTGGTAGAATTTTTGGTTCACTTTGCATTTGATAATATTATCTGCAAATAAAGATACGTTGACTTCCTCTCTTGCAATTTGGGTCCCCTTGATCATCTCCCTTGTTTGTCTTACTGCTCTAGCTGAGAATTCATGTACTGTATAGACCAGGTGTGGAGAGAGTAGAGAACCTGTCATGTTCCTGATTTCAGTGTAATTGCTTTGAGTTCCTCTCTGTTTAAGTTGATTTTGGCTATGGGCTTGCTGCAAACTGACTTTATTATGTTTAGGTATGCCTCTTTTATCCTTAATATCTCCAGGACTTCTATCATGAACAGATGTTAGATTTTGTCAAAGGCCATTTCATCATCTAAATAGATGAACATGTAGTTTTTCTTTTAGTTTGTTTATGTGGTGTATTACATTTACTATTTTTCATATATTGAACCATCTCTGCATCTCTGGGATGAAGGCTACTTGATCATGATGGGTGATCTTTTAATGTGTTCTGGGATTCAGTTTGGAAGCATTTTATTGAGAATGTTTGCATCTATGTTCTTAAAGATAATTAGTCTGTAATTCTCTTTCTTGTTGAATCTCTATGTTATTTGGTGTCAGGGTGACTGTGGCCTCATAAATGAATTGGGTAATCTTGATTCTGTTTCTATTTTGCTGAATCATTTGTAGAACACTGCCATCAATTCTTCTTTGAAAGTCCAGTAGAATTCTGTGCTAAGACTGCCTGGCATTGAATATTTTTGTCTGTTTGCTTTTTATCTGGTCTTTATTTGATTTTGGTAAGTGGTACTTATTGAGAAAATTATCCATTTTTATTAGGTTTTTTCAATTTGGTGGAGGCCAGGTCTCTAAAGTATGTCCTTATGATCTGTGACTTCCCTTTGTGTCTGTTTGTATGTCCCCAAAATATTTATAGTTTTATTAACTTGGATATTCTCTCACCACCTTTTAGTTAATTGGGATAAGCATTTGTCAGTCTTATAGGTTTTTTTTAAGAGCCAACTCTTTTTTTCATTGATTCTTTGTATTGACTTTTTGTGTTGTTTGTTCCTATTTTATTGATTTCAACACTGAGTTTGATTATTTTGCCATCTACTCCTTTTTGGTGTATATTCTTCCTTTTGTTATAGAGCTTTCAGATTTTCTTGTAAATTTCTAATATGGTTTATCTCCATTTTTAACAGATGTCGGTATTTAATTCTATAAACGTGCCTTTTAGAACTTCTGTCATTGTGTTCTGTAAGTTTGAGTGTATTGAGAATTCTTTTTCATTTAATTCTTGGAAGTCTTTAATTTCTTCTTAAATTTATCTTGACTCATTTTTCATTTAGTAGTGCTTTGTTTAGTTTCCATGAGTTTGTAAGCATTCTGTTGTTTCTGCTGTTGATATCCAGCTTTAACTTGCAGTGTCCAAATAGGTCTTTGGGGTGTAATTTCAATTTCCTTTTAGACTTTCTTTGTGTCCAGGTATGTGGTCTATTTTGGAGAAATTTCCATGAGGTACGGAGAAGAAAGTGTGCTATTTTGTGTTCAGGTAAAATGTTCCATAAATAACTATTAAGTCCATTTGGTATATAAGTTCAGTTAGCTCCAGCATTTCTCTATTTATTTTTGAAAGAATGGTCTCTCGATTCGTGACAGTGGGATATTGAATTCTCCCACTATCAGTATGTGAGGGACAATATGTGGTTTAAGATATAGTAGTGTTTCTTTTACAAACTTGTGTGCCTTATGTTTATGGAATATATTTTAAGAACTACAATGTCCTCTTGGTATATTTTTTCCTTTAATCGGTATTTAGTATATGTTCCTATCTATTCTGTTTAGTTTTTTTTTTTTCAAGTTTACTTCGTTAGATACTAGAATGTCTACATGAGATTGTTTCTAGGTCCACTTGTTTGGAATATCATTTTCCATCATTTTACTGTGAGGTAATGTCTATCTTTGTGATTAAGGTGTGTTTCTCAGATACAGCAGAAGGAAAGATATTGTTTTCACATCTATTCTGTGTCTGTGTCTTTTGAATCCCCTGTGTCTAGGGAATAGAGACAACTGATGTTGAGAGATATCAATGACAAGTGTTTGTTGATTCTTGTTAATTTGTGTGTGTGTGTGTTTCCCCTCTTTTATTTATTTATTTATTTGTTTGTTTGTTTATCTGGTTTTTTAAAATTTTTTTATTTTTATTTTCATTTTTTATTTATTTATTTTTTGTTATCAGCTACAGTACAATTTTTTACAGTACAATTTTTTTATCCTAATTGTGAAATGTTTCACTAAAGCTTTCCCAGTGATTGGGTAAAACCAAAACTTATTATAAGCCACAGTCATCCTAGATTCCCCCTGCTATGTAGCCTCCCTGGTTCTGTGAGTTACAATCTAATTGTTTTTTGTTTTATATCTAGTATCCACTTATGAATGAATACATACCATGTTTGTCCTTCTGGGTTTGGGTTACCTCACTCAGGATGATATTTTCTAGTTCCATCCACTTGCCTGCAATTTTCATGTTGTCATTGTTTTTGTCTGCTGAGTAGTAATCCATTATGAATACGTACCACATTTTCTTAATCCATTCTTCAGTTGATGGGCATATAGGTTGTTTCCAGGTTATGGCTATTACGAATAATGCTGCTATGAACATTGTTGAGCATGTATCTTTGTGGTATGATTGAGCATGCCCAAGAGAGGTATTTCCCCTTTTTTGATTTGCCAGTGTGGGATTATTTATTGCTTGTGCTTTCTTGGCTGTGGTTAACCTCTTTAGGTTGGAGTTTTCCTTCTAGGGCCTTCTGTAGAGCTAGATTTGTAGATAGATAGCGCTTAAATTTGGTTTTAGCATGAAATGTCTCATTTTCTTCATCTACGGTTGTTGAAAATTTTGCTGGGTATATAGTAGTGTGGGCTAGCATCTGTGGTCCCTTAGAGTCTGTAGAACATCTTTCCAGGAACTTAAGGCTTTTAGAGTCTCCATTTAAAAGTCAGGATCGTTCTAATAGATCTGACTTTATATGTTACTGCCTTTATATGTTTCTCCCTGCCACTTGTAATATTCTTTGTTCTGTACACTCAGTGTTTTGATTATTATGTGTTGAGGAGAATTTCTTTTCTTGTCTAGATTATTTGGTGCTCTATATGTCTCTTTTATCTTGATAGGTGCCCTTATTTAGATCAGGGAAATTTTCTTCTAAGATCTTGTTGAAAATATTTTCTGTGGCTTCCTCTATTCTTATTATTCTTAGATTTGGTCTTTTTATACTGTCTTGGCTTTTCTGGATGTTTTGTATCATGCTTTTGCAAAAAGATTTAATATTTTGCTTGACCATTTCTTCTGTCATGTCTTCAATACCTGATATTCTCTTTCCCACCTCTTGCCTTCTTCTAGTGAGGCCTACCCATGAAGTTCCTGTTTGGGTTTCTAGATTTTCATTTCTAAATTTTCCTGTTTGTTTTTCTTAATTGATTCTGTTTCTACATTCAAGTCTTGAACTGCTTTATTCATTTTCTTTCCCTTGTTGTGTTTGCATAGATTTCTCTAAGAGATTTTCTCCTTTCCTTTTAAGGGATTTCTCTCATATTTGTAAAGGGTATTTTATTGTCTTTCTCTTCTATTTTTGCCACATCGCAAAACTCTGGACCTACTGTGTAGGATAGCTGGGTTCTAGTGAAGACATAATGTCCTGATGATGTTATTGATTGTGATTTTATGCTGGTATCTATGGGATGACTCATCCCTAACTGGTTTGAATGCCAACTGGCCCAAACCAGTAAAAAGATGCTTTCTGAGGGCCAACCTGGGTCTGCCTAAGGGCCTTAGCAACAGCAGCTGAGACATGACCTGGAGATGACCTGGACCAATGAGAGGCAGCTGTGTCACTCCAGCAGATGCAAATTCATCAGACCTTCTCCCAGGGTGGGGTGGAGGGTATATAAGGCTTGCTTCACCTGAATAAACTGAGCTTGCTTGTATGACATTCTCTAGAGTCTGTGTCATTGACTCTGTGCCTACTTGGCCCTCCCCAAAGGGGACCACAACACAAGACCCTGCTGCAGGTGAATAGGCATTTGGGTTTGGAAAGATTGTAAATCCAGGTGCTGATATCTAGTCTTGTTTTTTGTTGGATAGTGTTTAATTCCTTGCAATCTGTTGTTCTCTCTGATTCTTAAGACAATTTGGTGTTTATGTGTTGCCTGGTAGGACATTCCTCTGGTCTCCTGACAGGTGTGGCCACTGGGGTTTCAGATAAAATGTTTTTCTAGGTATTGAGAGCTGACACTTAGGAATGGATAAGATTGTAGGAAAAATGAGAGGATCCACATGAGGGGAGAAATCTAGAAGTTCACAAGGATCTGCTTCATCTCCTAAGAATATGGGTAGAGAGTGAAGACAGGCCACAGTAGTTAGTCTGCTACAGATCTTGAGATGAAACTGGAAGTTTGTATATGGAGGAGAGGAAGGAAAGTGCAGATCTGAAGCTCATGTACCTGCTTCACAGGCCTACTTGATTCTCTGGCATGCATTCTTGTGGGCTCCCAGCAAAGCCTGCTGGATTCATGGTCTGGGATATCAGTTGGGAGGAAGCTTGGAGGAGAAAATCTGCACTATCTGTGAAGATGAGGGCAGGGAGTAGGGGGAGGCTACAGCATGTGTCCCGCTACAGAGATAGAGGTGTGCCCTCCTGCCTCCTTGGCAATAGTGGCCTGTGGTTTCCCAGGGAATGCCTGCAGGACATGGGGACAAAGATAAAAAGGTGAATGCAGGGAAAAATGGATGGAGAAGATATTTGCGTTTCACTAGACATGGGGTCAGGGAGGGAGTTGACTCGGCATCGCGTGGTGTGCTACACAGCTGCAGATGAGATTGGGGGATTGGTGTAGGAGGGGAGCTGTATGAGGCTTAGGGTTTTGGGGGAGAAGTAGAGATCTGAACGTGTCCTATTTGCTTCTGTGGCAAAAGTGGTCTGTAGGTGGGTGTGGAATGCCTGCTAAAGTCTGGGGATGGGATAAAGCAATGAGTCTCCAAGAGGAAATTAGGAGAGGAAAGTCTACTTGATCCAGTGCAGAAGGGGGCAGAGAGGGAAGGGAGGCTGCAGTAGTTGGTCTGTTACAGAGGCAGAGGTGAGGCTGGAGGATCTGATTTAAAGGAGAGGAGGGAGATGTGAAGATCTAAGATAGCATACCTACTTCACTGCCAGGGTGTATTCCTGAATTTCTCATACTGAGTTTTATTTCATTTGGCTTTTCTTCAGAGACTCTCTCTCTTCACTAAATTCTGGCTTCATACTTTGATTTTATTTTGTTTTATTCAACTCTTTGTGTTTTCATGATCTTCATGGTAGCAGTTGTTGATTTCCTATTTAAACTCCTTGACCATGTTTGTTATTGTTATTCTGAAATCATTGTCTTGTGCTTTAGCTAAGTCACTTTTCTGGAGAAACATTAATATGATAGTATTAACATTTGGCTGAGCATAATGTCTTGTTTATTCATGCTTGTGTTTTTGTAATGGGACCTATGCATCCAGAGTCAGAATATAACCATGATCCGTGATATGGATAACTTGTATTCCTTTTGTTGAGTGGGTATTTGATTCTCTGTTTCCTATTACCCTAACTGATTAAGTTATAGTGCAGCTGTATGTGGCTTAGGCTTCAGGGTTGAGGCAACTCAGTGTTGATATTCAAATGGGGTGTCAGAAATAGTTCCAGCTCAGATTTAGCTAAATGAAGTTTCTAAGCCCAGGAACTTAACTTCTTTAGGAGTTAGAAGATTCTGACAGTCAGTCTTTGAGATGAGGGGTGCACAGTACTTGTACTTAAGCGTTGGGAGTCTATGGAGTTGGTGAACAAGTCTAAAATTCCTACCTTAAAGGTGAGAGGCAAAGGAGCGTGAATTAAGACAGGTGTGGGGGATGTTTTCCTGAGCAAGGTCACAAAATGGTTGGAGGTGGCAGCGTTACGTCTAGGGCCCCTACATGGAGAGGGTGGTCCTTGGGGCACAAGAATGTATAGAGTTGCCAAGATGTCTACATAAAGACAAGGCCAAGGGTTTATGGTATATATAGACAGACGGGTAGATTTGGTGGTAGGAGCTGAGTATTTCTACCTAAAAATAGGTTCAAAAGCACTTGTCTTGGAGGGAAGAGGTTGGTAGTGTGAGTCTGGTGTCCCTATATAGAAGGAAGTGGAAAAAGGTCCCAGATGATAAGAAGTACTGTGTCTTTGTCTGTGTGTATGTGGGGGGAGTAATGGAAATGGATAACTAAAGAAATTTCAAAATGTCACATGGATGCTTACTATTGTAGAAGCTTCTTAAAATATTTATACATATACATAAAAAGAGTTAATGATGGAGTTACCCTCTAACAAGGTAAAAATGCCCCTACTAGAAACCATAAACTAAGAAATAAAAAAAACCTATTGTCTGGAACTGGTTAAGTCTTTTGGAACTGTTGACCACTAAGGTCTCATATAACCCTAAAAAGAACAGTTTATTTTGATTACTCTTGGTTACTTTCCAGAACTTGATGGTACAGCCCAACTGCTTAAGATACCACATAAAAGAGTTATAGAAGACAGAGAAAGCAAGCTGGTACAGACCCTGAAACTTCCTTTCTACAGGCTAGATTTCATAATA
The DNA here is from genome assembly GCF_004664715.2 of Peromyscus leucopus. Taxonomy (NCBI): domain Eukaryota; kingdom Metazoa; phylum Chordata; class Mammalia; order Rodentia; family Cricetidae; genus Peromyscus; species Peromyscus leucopus. Next base: position 46,099,211 of record NC_051065.1, on the reverse strand, counting down.
CTGCTAGGTGCCATTTATACTGTCAGAGCAGGAAAGTAATTGCTAGTCTACCCAGCTTGAATGTTGTGATGTACAATAATGATTGGCTGGAAATACATGGCCATTATGGCAATAGTGGTACAAACATCATGGAAGTAACCAACCACTTTGTGACTGGGTTTAAGCCCCACTCCACACGTTGAAATTCATAACTGGCATCACTGTTAGGACTAAGAACCTGTGGCCAGAATTATCTCAGGCTCTTTCATCAGAAGATACTGCTATTATTTTGCTAAAGGAGAATAGAATTAAACTAACTATTCATGACTTAATATTATACAAGTAGAACAGTGAATCTTTGAACCCTACTCCAAAAAGTTTTTTGAAATAGATTGTGATAAAAAGGGGCTCACAACCAGTCAAGATGCCAAAAATGAGAGACTTCTGAGTGTACAGCCCTAAGTAGTATATCTATATCGTACAACTTCCTCTCAAGGTTCAGGGTCAATTGCAAAAGAGGGTATGGAAAGAGTGTAAGAGCCAGAGGTGGTAGATGATGATAAGGAAACAGTGTCTTATAGATACAACAGGGTAACGACATGTATGAGCTCATAGTAGTTATGACAGCATACAAAAGAGCCATGAATACTTAAGCCAGACCAAATCCTAGCAGGGAGCTCCTAGGTAGGCATAAAGTTATTAGCCCTAGCTGAGGAGTTGTTGACAATGGATAGCTGTTGGGAGAGGTAGAGTCAGTTTATTTTTTTTTTTTTAACTGAGAGTGTAAGTCATGCTCCAGTGGAGAACCACATATCCCAGTATATATGGGTGACACAAATAGGATTTGATGTATCAAAAAAGAAAAAGACAAAGACACATGCTGGATAGGTAGGGAAGAAGGGGAGATCTGGGAGAAATTGAGAGAAACAATATATATAAATATAATGTATGAAATTCTTAAAAAACTAAATTTTATTAAATGAGAGAATAAGTCTGAAAGTAAGCCAGTAAATAGCATTTATTCATAGTTTCTGCTTTTAACCCTAGCTTGAATTCTTGCCATGATATCTCTCAATGATGCACTGTAATGTCAAGTGTAAATCACTAAGTTACTGTTGGTCAGAGTTTTATTGCATCCATAGAAAGGAAACCAGGAGAAAGACAAAACAGAAGCCTAGTAGAAGTGTTAAATCAGAAAGAATTCAATTAGCAAGAGCTCTCTAGGACTAGACAGACTTCATGGTAGGTAGGCTATGACTGGGGAATACTTTCAGGAAGTACATGGAAGTAGGCATGGGTATGTGTTTGTTGGTGAGGGTGGGATGGAAAGATGTAAAAGATCAAGTAGGATAGGCTCTTCCTCATCTGAGGCCACCCAGTAGGAAAAGAATGGAAGCCTAGTGGGCATTCAAATAGCAAAAAGATTCTGACAATAACCAGTTCTATTGTCTTATGGTGTGGGATAGCGTTCAGGAACAACCTTCTCTGAATCTTTGCTTTCTAGCTGTGGCACTGAAATATCACTACAGAAGGGAACCTTAAGTAAACGTGAACATGTCTAAGGGATTTCTCAAGACAGTACATGCACATTAGTATTATTGTGTGAGATAAACAGGAGGCAGTTTGCTCAGAGCTGTGAGTGGTTTAGATCCAGAACCTCTTATTTCTTCCATAGAAACAGAAGTGGGAATTGGGGTTTCCCAGTGAGACACGATCTAAGTAGGACACCCACTCTCAGGATGGAATAGAACTGCATTGGTGTGAACATTTTTAGGTAGAGAGCCTGCTCTGTTGGTGCAACCTACAGTCCAAGCATTAAGCAACCTGAAGCAAGAAAATGACAAGTTCAAGGCCTGCCAGGATTACAGAGCAAGACTTTACATGAAAGCTCCCAAAATGAATATAGGGAGGGAACTCAGAAACCAAGGTGGTTTAATCATTGCTGAGATTTTCACTGGGAACAAAGACTTTCTGCCATAGTTAAAGAAATCAGTAGTCTTGTCTACCTCACAACTTATGTATACTTTACAATTTCGAGTCCCCCAAATATACTAAGGAAGAAAAATCTTTACCTCCACTATATAGACATGACTTTTCTTGAAAAAGGAAAATAAAATAAACTCAGTATTATGGCTCCACTGAAATTTATGTTGTGTTTCAGATGTAGCTGATGATTGTTTCTTGAGGCCCACTTTGAGTCCAGAATGACTTTAGTGGAGAATGACTGCCTGATCCCAAAGCCCTCAGATAAGAGCTTGCCTCCCAGAGCTAAGGGAGCTAGAAAGGTCAGACAGAGGAACAGGTAGTGATGACAAATGCACTTTATTGACACAGGGACTGAGGAGGGATTGGGGATCTCTAGTTGGCAGCAATTGTGTCCTGAATCCAGTCCACATAGTTGCAGACCTTGGTGTACACACCAGGGAGGTTCTTCTGGGCACAGCCATAGCCCCAGGAGACAATACCCTGAAGTTGTCCATTGCAGACCACAGGGCCACCAGAGTCACCCTGCAATGGAGAAATACAGTGTTTAAAGAAGCAGCATGAAGAAAAAAGGTCACATCTGCTTTCACCTTAAGACCCATTCTAGTTACCTTCTGACTCCATATGTTTTTCATTGAAACACATCCTCTAATATTACTAATGAGATGAAAGGACATCCAGGGTAGAGAGCACTTACCCTGATCCCACTGCATAATCTTTCTAGTCTCACAACTTTGAACATTCAAATCCCTCTCCCAGGAGAAGAGGTGTTTCATATGGAAAGGGAGCCACTCACCTGGCAGGAATCCTTGCCTCCCTCAAGGAAGCCAGCACAGACCATGTTGTTGGTGATTTTCCCAGGGTAGGAGGCTTCACAGGCAGCCTGAGTCAGCAGTGGGGCATCCAGGCACTGGAGCAGGTCTGGGTTATTCACTTTGAGAAAAGGTAGTGATCAAAGGAGAAATATGTATTAGAGCACCCCAAGGAACAATAATTTACTCCTTAACACCATGGCTAACTGCCAGAGAAATCATTAAGTATATAAATTCCAACAAAGAATTAAAGCTTTCTCAAACTATAAAATGACCATTGTTGATCCTGTTTCCAGTATAATAACACAGTGTATATTTGTTCCATTTAAGGCTACAGGAAGTGAACTTCTTGGTATTTTTTATTCCTTTGTTACCAGCAATACATTTTTTATAGTTAGTAGTTCAAACATATGTGGAAAGCAAAAGCAAATAAGTTCAAATCCAGAGACATGTCTGGTTTTGGAAACATGGGGAGGAAAGGATGGAGTAGGTAAATGTCATACTTACCACCTAAGCTGAGGGTATTGCCCCAGCCAGAGATAAGGCACTGAGTGCCAGCAGGTGCACAGGAGGTGGGCAGAGCTACAGTGGCCACTCTGGCACTGAGGGTCACAGGGGAAGCTAGCTTGATCAGCATGATATCATTGTCTAGGGTCCTCGAATTGAACTTGGGATGCCTGATGCTTTTGGCAGCAGTGACAAACTGCTCATTGCCCTCAAGGACATTGATGTTGTGCTCTCCCAGTCTCACTTGGATGCGGCTGTTGGAAAGAAAAGACATGGTTCAGAGTTTCAACACATTATCCAAAACACACCACAGGTTCCAAAGCTTCATGTTCAGGAGTAGCTCAAAGGAGACACTCTTCAGTGATGGACAATTTCTGGTTAGGCAGAATCTTTAATCTACAGTGGTTGTTGGTATATAGGGTATAATATAAAGAAGTTCAATTTGGGCTGGATTTAACCTGTCATTTTACAGACTCTGATACATCCAGGAATATGATGTACACTTCACCCTCTGAGTCATTGTTAACTGCAATAGGAACTATGACAAATACTTCTTGCTTTGTTAAAAACTATTACCATGTAGAACCTAATCCTGTGGAAACTGAAGAGTGCTTCAATGACCCACACCAGTGTGACATAGGACCCTGAGAGAAGTTTACATTCTTGCTTCCAAATCCAGAAATACTGAGCCAGAATCTAGCTAGCTTTGGGTTCAGTGTTTTAAGAAACCTTGTCATCTTTGTGATACATACTCAGGACTGAGAACACACAGTAGAGACTGCATTGATTTAACCAATATTTAGCTTGATTTCTGAAAACTTAGAGGTTATTATTCTTTTTAGCTAGTTGTCCTTATACAAAGTTCTTGATTGACTTTCTCACTGGTGTCTATGATAACAAGATCAATTCTTCAGGGTTTAATGGCCCATAATCCTTGCTATATTATGGGTTTGTTTGGGGAAGTGAGAGGATTTCTATTCTGGATCAAATTTCACTCTTGCTCATGATACTTAGGCACTGCCAGCAATTCTTTTCTTCAAGGCTTTCCTTAGTCACCTTACAACTTCACCACTTGCCCAATGCTATGTTCTAATCATGTCCCAGGACATGAGCTCTGCAGCCAGGGCCCCATTTTTTACCTCTTGTAGCAGTGAGCAGCAGACACCACCCATTGGTCATTGATGAGGGAACCTCCACAAAAGTGGTACCCAGAGTTCAAAGACACCTGGTAGGGCACAGAATTCTCCTGGCAAGTGTATCCTCCAACAATCTTGTCATCATCGTCAACAGGAAAAGCAACTTGAATGGAGATAGGAAATGAGAAAAAAAACAATTTATCAGGGTGCTAGATAGTGAAGCCATTGGCTCTACGGCAGCTTAAACCCTTAGGATTTTTACTGAGCACGGTGAGTGTAGGAAAACTCATATCACTGTGTCTTATAGGTATCAAAGATTGTAGCGCTTCCCACTACTGGCAGCTGTAGGACAGATAGAGAGTTCCTAAAAGCCCCAGATCTCTTCTGAGCATCAGGGCTGGACTAACAGGAACTACCTAAGAACACAAACAGTGGGATCCCATTACAAGTCAGTTTTGCCCACAGCCTGTTTTACTTTTCCATCTATTATTTGGTGGTGCCATCTGTATGTTGGCTTTTAGAGTCTCAGAATGGAAACCAACTAGAGAGGAAGCAAAAGAACCAATTGATCAGGCTGTTGGAGGGTGGATTGCTCAGCACCATATCACCTTCCCAAATTTTAATATTACTATCTGAGCAGAATGACTAAAAGAAAGCAGGGAAATCACTCTCCCAGTAGTCAGCACTCAGATTCAATATCTGCTAGGGGAAAGGACTACAGCGCAGGAGAGTGGATTCTAGTGGGCTCAGAAATACTCAGAGTTCCAGGAAAAGCACAGAAGAAATGACCTGAGAATACACTTCAAAGGATCTGATTACATGTCAGTTACCATTCTTCCCTCTGAAATTCATCAAGAACTATGTTGTTGGATTCCCAGTGCAGTTGCTGCTGAGGAATGTGTCACCTGGTAAATTTTATGCACCCTCAGTTTTGCCTCCCTTTCTGCCTCAGTAATCCAGGCCCTGAATTCAACAAAGGATGTTTTGGAGAGTGCATAAAGGAAACAAGAGTAAACTGCAGTCTGGAAAATTACAAACATTGAAAATAAGACGCTGGAGAAGGTTGGACATGGCTTGAAACTCACCAGCAGCTCCCACAAGGGCCAGGACCAGGAGTGCATTCATGGTGGCAGAAGGTAGTGAGGTCTGAATGGGAGCAGGCATTTATAGGACTGAGGATGGAAAATACCATTGTGGAGTTGGGGTGTGATGTCATGATTCTTACTGAGCAAACACACCAGTATTTTCCCATTCTTGGATAATTACGTCAACTCTTTTTGGTTTTTTGGCAGTCATAGACCTTCAGGTGTCAAGAAAAATTTTATTCTCAAGAAAATGGGAGAGAAACAGCTGATTCTTGAAAGGATGCTAGAATGGGGGAAATAATCGTCGTCATGACTTTGTCTACACATCTCTGCCTGACTCTATTAAATTCATGGTTGTTGAAGAAGAAAGACTCTATGGGATGCTTAGAAATCCATGACTAAAAATCACAAGGAAACCCACAGAATCAACTAGCCTGAGCTCATAGGAGTTTATAGAAACTGAACAGAAAATCAGTGAGCATGATTGGGGCTGACCTAAGCCTTCTACATATATGGTCTAGTTGTGTGGCTTTGTCTTCTTGTGGGCCTCCTTACAGTGGGAGCAGAAGTTGTCTCTGAATCTTGTTAATTTTGGGGAACCCTATCTTCACACTGGGCTACCTCATTTAACATTCAACCTAATATACTATGTTTTACTGCTCCTCTGAATATAAACTGAGGAGTGTATGGAAGGTAGATAGAGGGGAAATGGAATGGGAGGACTGGAAAAAGAAGGAGGAGGAGAATCAGTAGCAGAGTGTTTAAATAAATCAATCAATAAATATCAAAAATAAAGAAATACCTTGATGAATGTAAGGTTTCTTTCAGTAACTTTGAAGAAGGTCTGATTCTGGTAGATAATGGGACTCTTTGAAGAGCCCTAAATCCCAAAATGTTATCAGTGCTTCCTAAATTCATTTGTTCTGATCTTGGTTAATCACCTTATTACTAAGAAGAAATAATAGATCTCTGTGGACCAGCATAGGAACATCAATGATGTAAAGAAAGGAGATACAGAGTTACTAATAAGATGGGATTTAGAGAATATTCTTTCAGACCAGGTTCATGCATTTTAGACATGTTGGATGAGAATGATGAGGGTTAGGTAGGAAATGGCTTACTTGGTAGGGGAAAAGAGAACTACATGAATAGGATGGTCAAATTCTGCAACAGTTTCAAGATATTTGCCTCTCATGCTCATGTCATATTAAGGGGAACCCAGGAACATTGAGAGTATACAAACAACACCTTGGGTATGTTCCCTGATCATTCCAAGGCTTATCAATGTTGCCCTGGATAATTATATTAAAAGAAAATACCCTGTTTTCTAGGCCAAATTGCCTGTTCCTGAAGTCTATACTGATTTTGCAGAATAGAATGTCTTTGGGCAATGTTCAACATAATTTCTTAACAAGAAAGATGTATAGGTAAAATGGGAATTTTGGCTATTTTTATGCATATTTAACAAGAGTGTCATGCTGTGGTCAGTCAGTTCCTGTGTTGAACCCAGCTTTTTTTCAACTTAAATCATCTCTAAGACTCAGTTTCCATTTTACTACAGTATAAACCAACCCTAGAAGGGCAATACCTGATGGTGTGTCAGCTTGTGCCTATTTATATGTAACAATTAGAGGATCCTTCCTATCTGATGTGTTTCTCTTCACTGTTCACGGATATATAGGAAATACATGTTGGAGGTGAGATCAGGTTTGAGTTCTCTGGAAACTAGTGATGGTTCTAGAGTTACACAGTAATGGAGGGGAAGTTTAGCTAACATAGTGGCAATTGGATTTGAGGGGGAGCAAACTGTGACTGGAAGGTGGAGAAACTGGAAATGAGAAGAAAATGCAGGAAATGCCAAATGAGCTTAATAGCATTGGCTGTTGTCCTGTTACTGACAGGGCTGGATGAGAATCACACCCCTGAACAGACACTCAGTGTTGTCATCTCTGTATCCTCTTTCTCATTTATTTCTCCTGGGTCATTCCTGAGTAGAAGGACTGTCATATTGCCATGTCTGTTGGGTTTTTCAGACTATGCACACTTCCACTTTTTACAAACATGTTAGTTCTACTAGGAGGTGTTCAGAAAGAAATTATTTGGATGGACTCTTTTTCACCTGAGAAATTTTTCTAAAACTGACATGCTGTCTCAAGGCCATAGAAAGACCGGGAAATTGTTAGAGCATGTGAGCCCGGCTGCAGGTGGCAGCTAAATAGTCTGCCAACAATGAAGGCGGAGGTCCCAATAGGATGGGGTAAACTACAGCCTCATTTTCCTTCTGAAATTTGTCTTTCTGGCAAACATGAACACAGAAATTTCAGTTTCTATATTAGTGCATGATTTCTTGTGACACTGTGTAAAGGGGACCATCCGAGGACAGGAGTGTTTCTATATTTGGTGTGTGAAGTCAGGTTGGCTCCTGGCATGTTCCTATGGAGTGGATATTCTCTGTGCTGTCTGTAGGAGGAAAGGTGGAAATTTATATGTTCTACATGGTTGCTGTCATGTTTAAACCAGTCTCAAATTTTATCAGTCACCTCTTAGTCATCCCTTCCTTCTTTCTTGTGTCTTTTACTATTCTCTCCTCCCAATTTGTAACATGAGAATACATTCCTTTTTAATCTCAACTCTTTTCTTCCATTTTCCCCCTAGCCTACTGTTCCTTTCGTGTCATGCTTTCATGTTATATGATAAAATGTGCTGTTTGATTATGAAATCCAATATTGGTCTCTGTATAGTGAAGAAATCTTTTTGTTTTCTTCTCACAAGCTGACATCTCAGTCAATATCTCTTAATCAAAGATAGAAACAGGTAATCAGTTACTTTAGGTCGATCTTTTCCTATTCCATTTGCTGCTACTTACTTTGAATGTGTGCATGACATGCAATATTCCTGCCCTAGATAGTTCCATTTGGAGATTTTATTTATTCAGAGGTTTTATTCTAATCTGAAGGTAAGTGAGCACTTTCTGGGTTTTGAAGTATCACAAATCATGGGTTCCTGTGTCAGATGGAGAAATTTAAACTCTTCTATGGTTGGGTAAGCCACTGAGTGATTGCTTGATTGGATAGTTTAGAAAAACAACAGCAGATCTGGGTCACATCTTGGTGTGGCAGCCTATTTAAAAGCATATGGTAGAAGTAGGCTCTTGCTTGTTGTCTGCTTACCCTCACACTTACTGGCAAGTTTATATATCCTAAACTATCCTGAGACATTGATTCACTGGTATTGGAACCTACTTCTTATGAATACAACTTAGACTGAACATTATAAGCTGCCTCAGAATTCTGAAGGATCAGCAGCACATTTGGCATGCTGTGACAGCAAGGCTCATAGACTGAACAGCTCAAGATTCTTGGCCTATCTTTCTTGAGATAACCATTGTTTAACTCCCTGGGACACAGCCTGGAAGCCAATCAAAATCCCCTTTTACTATGACTTCATTCATTCTATCAGTTCTGTTCTATTAGAGACCCTGACTAGTCCACTCCATGAGTTGGAACCCATACCTGGCAATTCTAAAATGTCCAAGAACCAGAGACTCGGTAGTTTATAGGCACAGGGGAAAACCTGATATTAAAATTCACTATAAGAACATATCAATGAAATATTGATATAGCCATGGAGTTATACCTATAAACTTTCATCAGAGAATCCTCTTCTTGTGGTAAACAGTAATGGACACAGGTACCAGCAACTGGACAATGTGCTGAGTGTGAGAAACTTTTAGAGATCAGTTCTAAATGGGATATCTTCATCAAACCTTTCTTGAAGACTCATGGATCTGTGTGTGTAAGTGGAGCCAAACAGATTTGAAGACCCAGAGGTAATGAATGATACCAAGGTAACTGTAAATTCTAGATGCAACAGGAGTAATGCACATAGGAACTCAGAGTGCCTATGATAGCATGCCCAAGACCTGTACCAGTTCAAGATGGATAGAGTCCTCGGATTGAGATAAGGAATTGGACACAGCTTCCCAACTCTAGGCAAGAAACCTTTTGCAATTGATACCTGTGAAATCAAAAATCAGTTTTCTCCAATGGAGTGTCACTGGCTATATCAAACACACATTAGGGAAGGCCATATACCCATGTTAGTTGAACATTATAAAATGGTCTCCATGGTTTTTTATTTACTTTTTGTTTAACTGTTAACTTTTTTTCTTATTGGCATTCTCTTTTAGTATGCCTGTTGATTTTCATTTGTCTTGTTTTATGTTTTTAGAGAGCAAGAAAGAAAGTGAGTTTAGTTGTGTAGAGTTGTGGTGATAATATGTGATGAGAAATATTATGATAAATATATATTTCATTGACATTTTAGATTAAAATGGTCATTGTTATAAGGGGGAATAAAATAAAGAATTGGATGAATTAAATACAATGCTAAACCAAACCAAGAAATTCAGCCATAGGTTACATATTATGAAAGAGAATCCACCTTGGTACTACAAAACTGAATAAATCAAACAAAATTCAGTCAAAAGCATTACTAAAGGAGTAGAGAAGCTGAAGGAAAGATTTCCAGATGTTTGAGACAATGTTGAGAAATTATTAATCCTGGAGAGTAATGAGGAAAAAAATCACCCATGACCAATGTCCAGGACATCTGAATAGGAGGTCAAACAACTATGTATGTGGTACCTCCTGAACCTCCATTCAATCAGGGCTAGCCATGAGGATAATTTGGTTTATACTAGACACACTTCCTAGACATCAACGAAAATGAAGACACCACATACCCAAACTTATGGGACACTATGAAAGCAGTGCTAAAAGGGAAATTCATAGCACTAAATGCCCACATAAAGAAGTTGGAGAAATTCCACACTAGTGACTTAACAGCACATCTGAAAGCTCTAGAACAGGAAGAAGCAAAGTCTCCCAGGAAGAATAGATGCCAGGAAATTATCAAAGTGAGAGGTGAAATTACTAAATTAGAAACTAAGAGAATAATACAAAAAATTTATGAAACAAAGAGTTGGTTCTTTGAGAAAATCAACAAGATAGACTAGCCCTTATCCAAACTTACCAAAATACAGAGAGAGAGAACTAAATCAACAAAATCAGAAATGAAAAGGGGGACATAGCAACAGAAATTGAGGAAATCCAGAGAATTATAAGGTCACATTTCAAAAACCTCTACTCCACAAAACTGGAAAACCTAAAATAAATGGACATTTTTCTGGATAGGTACCACATACCTAAGTTACATCAAGACCAGATAAACTATTTAAATAATCCAATAAGTAGAAACACTCATTAAAAGTCCTCAACCAAAAAAAGCCCAGGTCCAGATGGTTTCAGCGCAGAATTCTACCAGATCTTCAAAGAAGAGTTAATACCAATACTCTCTAAATTGTTCCACATAATAGAAACAGAAGGAACATTACCAAACTCCTTCTATGAGGCTACAATTACCCTGATTCCTAAATCAAACAAGGATGCAACAAAGAAAGAGAACTACAGACCGATCTCCCTCATGAACATTGATGCAAAAATACTCATTAAAATACTGGCAAACAGACTCTTTTTTATTATTAAGAAATTTTTACTCATTTTTACATACCAATCACAGATCCCCCTCTTCCCTTCTCCCACCCCTGCAGTCTGCACCTGACAAACCCACACTACATTCCCTCTTACAAGAAGGTAAGACCTCCCATGGGGAGTCAAAAGAGCCTGGAACATTCAGCTGAAACAGGATCAAGCCCCTCCCCTTACCTCAAGGCTGTTGGAGGTGTCCCACCATAGGTAAGGGACTCCAAAAGCTAGCTCATGCACCAGGGATAGATCCTACTTGTAGGGGGCACCTTAATCAGATCAAGCTATACAACTGTCTCACAAATGCAGAGGACCTAGTCCAGGTACATGGAGGATCCACAGGTGTTGGTCTAAATTTCTTGAGTGCCCACTAGTTTGGTTTGGTTTTGCTGTAGGTTTCCTCACATGTTCAACTATGTTCATAACAGCATTATTGGTAATAGCCAGAACCTGGAAACAACTTTGATTCCCCTCAAATGAAGAATGGATAAAGAAAATGTGGTACATATACACAATGGAGTACTATTCAGCAGAGAAAAACAATGACATCATGAGATTTTGCAGGGAAATGGAAGGAATTACAAAATATCATCCTGAGTGAGGTAACCCAGACTCAGAAAGACAAACATGGTATGTGCCTACTCATAAGTGGTTACTAGATGTAAAGCAAAAGATGTCCAGACTACAACCCACAGCTTCAGGGAGGCTAGCTAGTAAGGAGGACCCTAGGAAGAACACAGGGATCACCTAGAGATGGAGAAATGGATAAGATCCACATGAACAAACTGGGGGTAGGGGGGCTATGGAGGGCAATGGACAGGGAATGAGAGCTTAGGCGAGTGGGAGATTAAAGCTGGATAGGGAACAGAGAGGGTGCACGAGGAAAGAGATATCATGATAAATGAAAGCACCATGGGAATAGGGAGAAGCAGATTGCTAGGGATGTCCCCAGGAATCCACAAAGACGACTCCACCATGGATTGCTGGCAATGGTCAAGAGGGTGCCTGTGCTGACCTACTCTGGTGAATACCCTAGCTATCATCATAGAACCCTCATCCAGTGACTGATGGAAGCAGACACAGAGATCCATGTCCATGTCCAGGCAGAGCTCCAGGAGTCCAGTGGATGAGTGAGAGTAGGGATTGTATGAGCAAGAGATATCCAGACCATGACTGTAAAAATTGCAGAGACAACTAGTCAAACTAGTGGAACAACATGAACCCTGGACTGAGGAGCTGAGGAGGCCCCATGGTACTGGATTAGGCCCAGTGGATAAACGAGATAGTTGTTTAGCTTGAACTATTTAGGGGCACACAATCAGTAGGACCGGGACCTGTCCCTAGTGCATGAGCTGGCTCTTTGGAACCTAGTGCCTATGGTCAGACATTTTGATCAGCCTGGATAGAGAGAGGAGGGGCTTGGACCTACCTCAACTGAATGTACCAGGCTCTGCTGAATCCCCATAGGAGACCTTGCCTTGGAGGAGGTGGGAATGGGGGCACAGGCTGGGGGATGTGAAGAGGGATGACAGGGGAATCTGTGGTTGATATGTAGAATGAATAGAACATCTCCTAATTTAAAAAAGGATAAAAAATGAAAGTTAGTTTACATAATCTAAATAAAGTGTTTAAGAAACAGCCTGGGCACACCAGAGAATTTTTAGGTGGATTAAAACCCCACCCCTTTGCACAATTCCTGTTCCATGCCAAAGGTACAGTAGTACTTACTTATTCCATGAATAAATAAACCAATAAAGAATGAAAAATAATAGTCATCATTGATGTACAAGTATATTTACTGATAGAATGACTACCTACTTTTCAAGGGAGATTTACTAGAATGGGATACAAGCTATGGTCTAGGTAGTACAATCATGGCTGCCTCATATCAGAAAGGCCAAGAATCCCATAGCAGCTCATTCCATGAGAATTGATGTCTCAGCACCTCCAATGTGCAATGGATCCTAGAGCACTCTTAGATGGCCACTGGCTTTGAGTCAATATTGGATTCCTGACTTAGTTACACTTTCTGTTGCTGCAGTGAAATACCATGATCAAAAAGCAAGTTGGAGAGGAAAGAAATTATTTGGCTTATATTTCAAATTAACTATTCATCCTAGAAGAAATCAGGGCAGGAAATCAGGCAGGGCAGGATCGAGGAGCAGGAGCTGGGCCAGAGGTCATGAAGAGGTGCTGGTTACTGGCTTGCTCTTCATGGCTTGCTCAGCCTGCTTTCCTATAAAACCCAGGGTCACCAGATGAGGGATGAATCACTCACAATGGACTGGGTCCTCTGTCATCAATCACTTACTTGAGAAAATGCCTTTTTTCCCTTTTTTTTATTATTAATTTTTTTCCATTCATTTCCATACCAACCACAGATCCCACTCTCCTCTCTCCTCCTCAAGCCACCCTACACTCCCAGTTCCTGGTACATTCAGTTGAGGCAGGTCCAAGGCCCTCCCCCTGCACAAGGCTGTGTAAGGTGTCCCACCATATGCATTGGGCTCCCAAAAGCTCTTCCATGCACCAGGGATGGATTCTGATCCCACTGCAAGTGGGAACCTTAAGCAGGTCAAGCTGGTCCTCCCCCATCAATCAGTAATTTAGAAAATGCCTAACAGGCTTTCCTACAAACTGATGTTATGGAGGCATATTCTTTCTTTTTTTTGGGGGGGGGATGTTTTGAGACAGGGTTTCTCTGTGTACCTTTGTGCCTTTCCTGGGACTCACTTTGTTGACCAGGCTAGCCTCGAACTTACAGAGATCCACTTGCCTCTGTCTCCCAGGTGCTGGGATTAAAGGCATGCACCACCACCCCTGGCAGAGGCGTTTTCTTAATTGAGTATCCCTCTCTGGAGATGCCTTCAGCTTGTGTTAAGCTGGCATAAAAATATCCAGTACAACTCTCAAGAAGTAGGTTTTAATAATGTTCAGGATGACATGGGATATTCAAACTTGCCAGTGAGTGTGAGAGCAAGCAGGAAAAAAGCAAAAGCTTCTTTCTTCCTTGCCCATTAAGTGGGCTGCCACAACAAGGTGTGACCCAGACCTAAAGTGGGTTTTTCCAGTTATCCATTAAGGAAAATGTCTCCTTCAAATACACAGTTGCATGGTTTGGTTTAGTCGACAACACTTGAAGTCAAGTTGACATCCATGGTTAGCCACCAGCACCCATCTGAACTTGGAGATCCAGCCTCTGAGGTTTAGCTTATTTCTTACTCAGACTGAGACAAGGGTCTGTTGCATGGAGTAGTGTTAGGCCTGTGGATTATTTTGTTTACTCTCTATTACCTGATTGTGTCATTGTGTTCTTTAGTAGTCCTGACACAATTTCCCTGTGCTCCTGCATTGCTGCTCTCCTTCAAGTGTAGCACGAATCTTAAAAGTTCTTATTAATAAAAACACACAGTACCAGGTATGGGGTGAATGCTGGAAGATCAGAGAAGCAGAAAAAGCCACAGTCACCTCACCTTGCCATTTCCTCAGCTGATCCTGTTTCCTCAGACTGGAAACATCTGAGTCCTCATCCAGAATGAATCTCAGCTGAACTGTTGCTCAAAAGTCTAAAAGCTTAACCAGCTCTAGTTCCTTGTCCACATGCCTTCAATACCTTTCTGCTTTCTGCCCTCACTTCCTGGGATTAAAGTCTCTTGTTACCACGCCTAGCTGTTTTCAGTGTGGCTTTGAAATCACAGAGATCCAGACCGATCTCTGCCTCTGGAATTCAAGGATTAAAGGTGTGTGTGCCACCATTTTCTGGCCTCTGTATCTAGTGGCTCTTCTGTTTTCAGACTCCAGATAAGTTTATTTGGGTACACATTATTTTGGGGAACACAGTATCACCACATTCAAACTTTGGAATATAGACACCCATTGGTTAACCAGGCTGATGATTTTATTTGTGCTATAGAGTAATCCCCAGTTTCACCATCTGACCTAGAGATCCCAAACAAGTCTTGATTCTTTAAACCCTAGAGAGGTCTCATTTGGATTTAGATGTTGAATAAAACATTAGAATAAATAAAATCCCCAAATGACCTGGGACATGAAAATTGCATATCATGCACAAATTCAAGGTGATGAGCCACAAATGAGATAGGAAGAATGTATCTAAAATTATGTGATTACCAATGTGCAGCCTCAGGATCAGAGATATTGACTACGACTGCAGTATTGGAAAGGAAGACACAAAGAATTTCTTCACTAACACAGTAGAGGAAAATTGGGTGTCATATCCAGTAAGCAAATTTCTTTGGATAAAATGAAATTGTGACATGATAGGAATAGTAGGCTAGGGAGAAATAATGGAGGAAATAGTTGAGATTAAAGGGGAACATATCCTCACATTACAAAGTGGGAGTGTAGAGTAGTGAAACATACAAGAAATAAGGAAGGGTGACCAAGGTGATCTGATAAAATTGGAGAATAGTTTAAATATGGAAACAACCAGGTGGGACCAAGAAACTTCCAACTTTCCTCTTACAGATATTCCAAAGGAGCTCCACTCCATAAAAACATGCCAGGGGTAAACTGGACTTCCCACTCCCAGTAGAAAAACACCCTGTCCTTGGATGGTCCCCTTTACACAGTGTGGCAAAAAAACAGTGTACTAAAAGGGAAACTGAAAATTCTGTGTTCATGTTCTTCCAGGAAGAGAAATGCAACATAGAATGAGTGTGCAATTTATTCCACTGGGAACTCTGATTTCATTGTCAGCAGACTATTTAGCTGCCACCTGCAGCCGGTCTCACATGCTCCAACAATTTCCATATCTTCCTGTGGCCTTGAGACAGCATGCCAGTTTTAAATACTTTCTCAGGTGAAAAAGAATCCACCTAAATCAATCCTTTGTGAATATCTTCCACCAATATGACTGCAAAAATTAAAGTATGTGAATAGTCTGAAAAATTTGCCAAACGTGGCAATAAGACAGACCTTCCACTTGGAAGAACCTATGGGGGGGAATAAATGAAAAACAGGATACAGGGATGACAACTCTGAGTGGCTGTTTGGAAGTGTGAAGCTCACCCAGCCATGCCAGGAACAGGACCACAATATATGCTATGGAGCCCATGTTGGAATTCCCTGCAGTTTCTTCTCATTTCCAATTCCTCCACCTCCAGTCACTTCGGTTCCTCCAACCCAATTGTCACAATTGTTGCTAAGTTCTCCTCCCTACTGTGTAACTCCAGAACCATCACTAGTTTTCTGAGACTCATTCATGATCTCACCTCCAACATGTATTTCCTACATCTGGGGCCAGTGGAGAGAAAAACATGTGATAGGAAGGACCCTCCAACTGGGTCTTATAAATAGCCACAAATTCACACACACTAGGTAGCACCTTTCTATGGCCTGTTTGTGCTCTAGTAAAATGGAAACTGAGTCTTAAGGATGATTTAAAATAAAACAGAAAAATAAGAGTCACTATCGACTGAGCACAACATTGTACACTTGTTACACAGATAATTTAAATAGCCTTAAACTTCCCATCTATACCTGTAACTCATCCTTGTTCAGAAATCAAGTTGAACATGGCTCAAAGCCGTTCTACTCCTAAAAATGTGTATACACTTACAGCAAGGCTGTTTATTCTACAATATTGGGTAGTTTTGTTTAATATAGATAGGCAGGGCAACATTGATGAGACTTAGGATCTTCATAGGCTATATCTGTGGTATTATTTGTATACTCTCCGTGTTCCTAGGTGGTCTTAATATGACATGGGCATAAGAGGCAAATATCTTGAAATTGAGATCAAAGTGGAGCACTGTGTTGATGTAGTTCTTACTTCACTAACAAAGTAAGATATTTCCTACCCAAACCTCACCCATCCCCTTCCACCATGTCTGAAATCCACGAGACTGGTTAGGAAGCAGAGTATGTAAAAGACCACACTTTCTAGGAACACTATCTCCTTTCTTAACATCAGTGATGTTCCAGTGCTGGATCATAGAGCTCTCAAATTTCTATTTCCTATTAAGTAGATTTGTCAGGTTAGAGCAAAGAAATTTAGAGAACACAGATAGACTCTGCGGGTGTGGGGGACTCACAGAAACCCACTATCTACAGAATCAGTCCTTCTTCAAAGTTACTAAAAGCAACCGACCATCAAAAAAGAGTTTCTGAGCCTCCCATAGAGTCTTTCTCGTCTAACACCCATGGATTGAGTCTAGGAAAGCAGAGCCTTATAGACAGTTTGACTATCACTGTTTCCTCCATTCCTGTATCCTTTAAAGGATCAGCTGTTTCATCCTCTCCCCCAGGAGAAAAAGATTTTCCTTCACACCTGAAGGTCTCCTCCTGTCAAGAAAGCATAAGAACAGGGGTGATGTAAGTATGTAGGAAGAGAAAAATAATGTTTTTGCTCAGGAAGAAGTAATGAGACCCTACTCCCACTTCAACATGCTGTCCTCTCACTCCATAGGGTTATATGAAGAGGACCCCATTCAGTGCTCATCACTTTCAGCCTCCATGACTGAACTCCTGATCCTGGCTATTATGGGAACTGCTGGTGAGTTCCATGCTATGCTAAGTCTGGTCCTACTTTGCAATTATCTGGAGTATATGGACTCTCTCTGCCATCACAGTAAGTTCACCTAACCTTCACTCCAGTAGTCAGGTTTCCCTAAGGTACCCTAGTTCCAGCAGTTGTACTTGCCCAGTCTTCACATTTCTCACATTTCCATGAGTCCACAACCTGCAAAAATCATTGTCAGATGCATCACTGTGATCACTCAGGCTAGAATGTGCTCAAGGAGAGGTTCAACAAAATGACCTGGCAAACACATTCCTCCACTGAAATAGCTCTGGGAATCCCTCATGATAGAGTCTGTTAAGGGAAATGTGCCTGAAGTTGTTTTAAAACTCATTTACCAAATTCTCAACCTTAGTAATTTTGATGAAGGTGTCTGCTGTGCCTTGTACATAGGAGTTACTGTACCACATGACTTTAATATTAACAGAATGTAGTCAAGGTTAATAACTACTTTTATGTTTTTCAGCTTTTGGTCCCTCGTTTGTTTGCCTGACATTGATTGGAATACCTCTCCTTTCTGGCCTTACTGTACACAATTTAGTGATGTTGAGGAGATTGGAACAACACAATCTATGCAGCCAGAGAATTTTCCAAGATAGCTATATCTAAGTAACTAACCTGGAAAGTCATTTTTCTGGTAGCATAGATACTTGGTGAATTTCTGAGTGAAGCAAGCAGTGGTTTAGAAAACCGAGATGGAATTGGATCCCAAAAGAATATCCCAAAAACTGTGTTCTGAGATAATTTTTTCTGCATTGTCCTGGAAATAAGATGACATCTGAGCCATTTAGAATTTAGTTACCTGTCCTGTTGTTCCTTCCACTGTAGAACCTCAAATTCTGTGTTGTTTATGAGGGACAGTGTGTCCCCAAATTTCTCTTAGTCATTATTCTCAGAAAATATTACTTAAACATTAGGAGAGTGATGTAAATCTGAGGGATCCATTTTCCAACATCTTACTAAATTTGCTTCTCTTTTTATCTCTATTCTAGGGGCCTTTTGTGATAATGATGATGACAAGATCACAGGAGGATACACCTGTCAAAGGAATTCTTTCCCCTACCAGGTATCCTTGAACATAGGCTATCATTTCTGAGGAGGCTTCATCATCAATGACTAATGCTTGGTATCTGTGGCTCACTGCTACAGTCTTAAGTGGTGGTTCCTCAACTACATTGCCTAAAGTGGGGCGTCTTTATACCAGCTATCAGTATGAGCAAGTTGGCAAGTGATAAAGTTGTAGGGGAGAAAAGAAAGACATATAAGAGAGAAGTTGCTGGCAGTAGCTGACACTCGTGGATTTTGTGTAACCATAGACACATAGTGGGATCTTTCAAGCACTATTAAAAAGAAAATAAAGGATAAAATAGGAAGAAGAATGTGCCCTGAAAGGAAAGAGAGTTACTAGTCACTGTCTGATACAAAGAGAATATTCCTTGATGAGGAGTGAGCACTAAACTTACCTGTGGGCACAAGGAAAAAATGTGTTCTTAGGCTGTTTACTCCCGCTATAGGGACATCAGAAACATTCCACTCTGTAGTCACAGAATAATGGGAACCAAACTCAGTGTTTAGAGGAAGGGGTTCAGGTATCAACTATTAATAAGTCACTTCTCTTCGGGAGATGCAGATTCTTCATAAACAGTATCTGTTATCTGCCTCTTTCATGAGGTTGGGCATGTATGGTACAACAGCAAGGCAACCAGAATGCTCTTGCCAGAACATCTCTGTCTGGAGTCTGCTTCACCTTTACACTAGTTGCTGTCTAAACTTAAAAACCTTAATCCCGCTCTGTAAAGACAAGTTCATCATATATGAAATGCAGAATGTTAGAATAAATGCAAGGTCCATAAAAGACTATAATATGCAGCATAAAATAAACACCCATAAAAAACACACTGTTGCCAAAATAAATGCAATTATTTGACATGCCAAACATTGAATCATGAATATAAGAATTTTTTAGAAAAAGATATAAAGGAATTTGCACATTGGGATGAATAGTATAGGAATAGCACAAACTTTCAAATGGAGTGTAAACAGCTGGTTTGATATAATAATGTATTATATTATTATTATTATATTAAATGTGTAGCAATAATATAATGCTGTGCTCAGTGATGATTCTTCTTATACTTAATTCAGTTTTGTTTTGATTTTTTTTTTAGTTATATCATCCTAAGAATCATTTTCCATTTTGCTACAGTATAAATCAGCCATAATAGGCCAAAACATGATTATGTCTATATATTTATTTGTAACACTTTAGCTTGGGATTTTATTTTTCATTTATTTGAATTTTTCCATTTTACCTATCAATTACAGCTCCTTCTCCCATCCCTCCTCTTGATTCTATACCAACAGCTCCTGACCCACCCTCCATCCACTCCTCCAAAAGGGTAATGCCTCCCATGGGGAAATAACAAAGCCTGCTACATTCTGTTGAGGCAGGATTAAGACTCTCCCTACTGCATCAAGGCTGCACAAGGCGTCCCACCCTAAGGAATGGGCTCCAAAATTCCTGCTCACGCACCAGGGACCGATCCTGATCCTACCTCCAGGAGCCCCTCAAACAGACAAAACTACACAACAGTCTCCCACATGCAAAGGGCACTTTGGTCCCATGTAGGCTCCACAGCTGTCGATCTACAATTGGTGAGTTCCCAAGAGCTTGGTTCAGTTGTCTCTGTAGATTTCCCCATCATGACCTTGATCCCCCTCATTCTTATAAGCCCTCCTATCTTTCTTCAACTGGATTCTGGGAGCTTGGCCTGGTGCTTGTTTGTGGATTTCTGCATCTCCTTCCATCAGTTACTGGATAAAGGGTCTGTGATGAGAGGGTATTCCCCAATCTGATTACAAGGGAAGGCTAGTTCAGGCACCTTCTTCACTATTGCTAGTTGTCTAAGCTGAGGTCAACTTTGTGGATTCCTTGAAATTTCCCTAGCATGAGGTCTCTCCATAGGCCCATATTAGCTCCCTCTATCAAGATATCTCTTTTATTGTTCTTCCACTCTGTCCCTCCCCCAGCTCAACCATCCCATTCCCTCATATTCTCATCCTCATCCCTTTCCATATATAGTTTCCCTGCCTCCAGTTTACTCAGGAAATCTCATCTCTTTCTCATTCCCATGGATCACTCTTAGGGTCCTTGTTACCTAGCTTTTCTGGAGCTGTAGGTTATAGTCTGGTTATCCTTGGCTTTATATCTAAAATCAACTTAGGAGTAAGTACATACTATGTTTGTCTTTCTGAGTCTGGTTTATCTCACTCAGGTTTGCAAAAATTGTCTGTAATTTCATGATCTCATTAGCTTTTTACAGCTGAGTAGTACTCTATTGTGTAAATGTACCACATTTTCTTTATCCATTCTTCGATGGAGGGGCATCTAGGTTGGTTCCAGGTTCTGTCTATTACAAATGGAGCTTCTATGAACATAGTTGAGCAATTGTCCTTGTGGTATTATTGAGCATACCATGAGTATATGCCCAAAAGTGGTATATATAGTTGGGTCTTCAGGTAAAATGAGTCCCAATTTTCTCAGATGTCGTCATACTGATTTCCAAAGTAGCTGTACAAGTTGGCATTCCCACCAGCAGTGGAGGATTGTTCCCATTACTCCACATCCTCTCCAAATTAAGCTGTCCTCTGTGATTTTGGCCTTAGACATTCTGATAGGTGTAAGATCCCTATTTATAAAACCCAATAGAGGGTCCTTTCTTTTAGATGCTTTTCTCTCCACTGACTCCAGATATAGGAAATATATGTTGGGGGTGAGATCAGGTTTGAGATATCTGATGTTATTGGAGTTACACAGTAATATAGGAGAAACTTAGCTTTAAGTGTAATAATTGGGTTAGAGGGAAAAAACTGACTGGAGGTGGATGAATTGGAAATCAGAAGAAATTGGAGGAAATGCCAACATGGGCTTCATAGCATATGTTGTGGTCCTATTACTGCCAGGCCTGGATGAGATTCACACCCCCAAACAACTGCTCAGAGCTGTCATCTCTGCATCCATTTTTCTCATTCATTTTCTCCTGGGTCATTCCTAAGTGGAAGAAGGACTGTCATATTGCCATGTTTGTCAAGTGTTTCAAACTATTCACATACTTTATTTTTCTCAATCATGTTAGTATGATGTATTCAGAAAGGATTAATTTGAATGGATTCCTTTTCACCTGAGAAATAATCTAAAACTGACATGCTGCTCCAAGGCCATAGGAAGATCTGGAAATTGTTGGAGCCTGTGAGACCAGCTGCAGGTGGCAGGTAATAGTCTGCTGACAAGGAAATCGGGTTCCCAATGGAACAAATTGCACACTCATTTTATGTTGGCATTTCACTTCCTGCAAGAACATGAACACAAAATTTTCAGTTTCCCTATTATTACACTGTTTTTGCCACACTGTAAAGGAGACCATCCAAGGACAAGGCTGTTTCTGTACTTGAAGTGAGAAGTCCTGATTACCCATGGCATATTCCTATGGAGTCGAATTTAGGTAAAATGTCTGTAGGAGGAAAGTTGGAAATTTCTAGATCTGACATGATTGTTTTCATATTTAAACTACTCTGTAATTTTATCAGATCACTTTAGTCACACTTCCTTATTTCTTGTATGCTTTATACTCTATACTCCCACTTTGTAATTCAAGGATATGTTCCTCTTTAATCTCAACTCTTTCCTCCATTACTTTTCTCTAGCCTATTATTTCTTTCATGTTACACTCTTATTTTAATGAATGAAATTTGCTTCCTGAATATGACACCCAATATTCCTCTACTCTGTATAGTTAAGTAATCCTTTGTGCCTTCCTATCTGAAGATAAAATCCTAGTCTTTAATTATGATCTCAAGGCTGCTCATTGGTAATCACCAATGAGATATTTCAGGTATTTTCTTTCTATCCTTTTTGTGGCTCCTCACCTTGAATGCAGGCACAACATGCTATTTTCATGCCCTAGGTCATTCGGGGCTTTTTTTTACTCAGAAGTTTTATTCAATATCTAAAGCTAAAAGAGAACTCTCTAGGTTTAAAAGTATCAAGAATTGATTGTAATTTCTAAGGCAGATGGTGAAACTGGCAATTCTGCAATGGCACAAATAGAAACACCAGCCAGGTTAACAAATGCATGTCTGCATTCCAAAGCCTGATGGAGAGCAGCAATGCAGGAGTCCAGGGAACATATGGGAGGACTACAAAAGAACGCAAATACACAAACAGGTAACAGAGAGTAAACAAAATAGTCCACACACCTAACACTACTCCATGCAACAGACCCTTGTCTCATTTTGACTAATAAGCTAAACCTCAGAGGCTGGATCTCCAAGTACAGATGGGTACTGATGCCTAGTCATGGATGTCAACTTGACTTCAGAGATGTTGACCAAATCCATACCCATGCAGCTGTGTATGCCAATGAGAACTTTTCCTTATTGTATATCTGGGAAAGTCAACTTTAGGTCTGGATCACATCTTGTAATGGCATCCCACTTAAAAGGACAAGGAAGAAGGAAGATTTTACTCTTTTCTTGATGGCTCTCACTCATTGTCACGTTTGCATATCCTATAACATCCTGAAGCATTGCTTCACTGGTATTAAAACCTACTTCTTGAGAGTTTTGCTGGACAGTTTTATGTTAACATGATACAAACTAAAGTCATCTGAGAGAGGGAACCTCAATTAAGAATAATGCCTCCATAAGATCAGGTCATAGGCAAGCTTGTAGGGCATTTTCTTAATTAGTGATTGATGGGGAAGGATCTAGTCCATTGTGAATAATATCATCTCTGGGCTGGCAGTTCTGGGTTCTATGGGAAAGCAGGCCAAGCAAGCCAGGGGGAGCAATCCAGTAATCCGCACCTCTCCGTGGTCTCTGCATCAACTCCTGCTCCAAGAACTTTCATTGCTTCATCTCCTGCTCTGACCTCCTTTGAGAATAAACAGTGAAATAGAAGTATTAGCCAAGTAATTTCTTTCCTCTCCAAATTACTTCTTGATCATGGTGCTTTATTGCAGCAATAGAAACTCTAAGTAAGCCGGTAGTCACAAACTCAAAACCAGGAGCAATCTAAGTAGTCTCTTGGATCTTCTGTACATTGTAGGTGCTGAGATAGCAGTTCTCACAAGGGAATCACCAGAGGATTCTTGGCCTATCTGACTTGAGACTGGCATGAATGCACTACCCGGACTATAGCTGTATCCCATTCTAGTAACTCCCCTTTTTAAATATGTATATATTCACTGTATCAGGTCTGTTCAATTGGAGAACCTGACTAATATGCTAGGACACAGTGATTATTAACAGGTAATCTTGGAGTAAACAAATTACTTTGAATATAAAATACAAAATATTATAAATACAAAAAAACTGTGTTGTCTCTAATACTTAATTCCAGGGTGTGTGTCTGTAGTGGTTTTTGGTCCTCCCGTGACCCTGGGCTATATGGCCCAAAGGAGGCCGTGCTTCTTGCAAATATCACTACACCTGAGTGTGTGTGTATCTTCGCTGGTACTGATTTTGATACAACTGTGACTTTTGTAATTAATCAACAATTAATAAGATGATTTTTACCACTGCCATATCACAGAGGTTATAGCCAGGTATCATCTTGAAAGGTGCCCTATTCTTGATATTGAACCTTTGGAGGATTTCAAAATAAGCATGACAATCTTTTGCTTCTAACTCAGGAACAATTTGGTACATAGTCAGTATAGAATATAACCACATTAGGTAGTCATATATGAGGTTCTGAAGAAAACACCTAGATTGAACAGCAGGAAATGGTGCCTATGAAGATTATACAATTTCTTGTCTCATTCTCTAAAGGAAGGGTTAAGTTCTTTCATATGTGGATAACTGGAGAGAGTAACACCTACAAGATCCATTTTTTCTGTGTTCCCATAGATGCTTTCCCAGGAAGCATTGAGAGTTTTGGGCATCTGTCCTTACTCATTTCCATAGAGTCCTGCATCCACTGTGTTAATTCTTCTGAGTAGTATTTAATGCACTGAAACTGGGCAGTAGAATCTCTGTTCCCCCAGCTCTCCCCTTCCAGAGATGACCTCAGTTCTTCGGTCATATTCCCTGCTCTCATGTACACACTACTTGGTTTGAATTTTTACAATTTTATGTAAATAAGAATGCTTCTAATAAGAATAAGAAACTTCCCAGTTGATATAGAGCACATATAATATAGGTGTAACCAGGCACAGTTTGATTAGATTTAATGCTCATTCTATGATGTTTAACTCATACCTGATACTGCTAAAGTGAACTAGAAACTGAAACTAGATAATTCAATGGCCTGGTGGGGGAGAAACATACTAATATAATTCAGCTAAAGGAACATAGCAATAAAATGACTCCCAATGACATGACTTCATACCCATGGAGCAGAACATCACTTATCAGAGGAACTTCTTGCATTATTGACACAGGTACCCACAACTAAACAATGAATGAGACATTTATTTTTTGAGAAGCCAGCCCTAAACGGGATATCTTCATCAAACCTTCCTCTCAAGGCTCAGAGATCTACATGGAAGAAGAGCCAGAAGGATCTTAAGAGTCAGAGGTGGTGGATTTCTCCAAGGAAAGAGCATCCTAGAGATGTACCAGCAATAATGCATATTTGAACTCACAGGAACTGTGACAGCACCCACCAAACCTGCCAAAGTCCAAAGCATGAACAGGGGGAAGTGGACATGTGTCTGACCCCAACGTGAGAAACTCTTTGCAAGTTATGCCAGCTGGGAAAGAGAAAAATCAGTTTTCTCCAGTGAAGTGTCACTGAGTATACCAACTACACAGACCACACAAAATGGACACCATGCTTTTCTTGTACTTTTTATGTTTTGTTATTTTTTTCCCTAGTGGATTTCTTATTTTAGTTTGTTTGTTTTAACTTTCATCTTTTTGTTTTATGTTTTTGAGAAGAGAATGATTATAGTTGAAAGAGAAGGTGGAAATGATATGTATGTTAGAGAAAAAGTGTGATCAAAATAAAATGAATGAAAAATTTTCATGTAAAAATTATTAGTGATCTGGTTGATGAGATGACTCAGAGGTTAAGAGCACTGGATGCCCTTCCACAGGTCCTGAGTTCAATTCCCAGCAACTACAGGGTGGCTCACAACCATCTATATTAAGAACTGGTGCCCTCTTCTGGCAGGTAGGCAAACATGCAGACAGAACACTGTATACATAATAAATAATAAATAATAAATAAATAAATAAATAAATAAATAAATAAATAAATAAATAATACATCTTTAAAGATATTACTATTGACCATAAGTGGATTAAACTAACTGAATGAAGAAAAGACAATTCAGATCCATATTAGGAAATTTCACAAAGGGTTAGAAATTATGAAAGAAAATCAACCTTGGGACTATGAAACTGACTGAACTACCCAAAACACAGTGAAAGTACCAGAGTAGCAGTGTAGACCAGGGAGGAAGCCAATGCCATATGTGGAAAGCAGTGTTGAGAAATCACTAAATTGGATGATTATGGAGACAAAAATCATGCATGACCCTAATGTCCAGGACATCTGGATAGGAGGTCAAACAAACGTGGTGTCTTTGTGGTGCCTCCCTGCCATGTATCACGGAGGGGTTAACTACTCTGTTGCTACTTTGATTTAGCTGGCACAGGAGCCTGGCTACTTCTACTAAACCCTTGTTTCCATCACCTTAGCACATTTCCTTTCCTTTTCCCCACTAAAACTTTACAATTAGTGTGCCATATTGTGGGTTTACTGTGACATTTTCAAGCGTGTATGTCATTGTCCACTCCTCATGTCGATCCTCCCCGTTACAGTCATTGACATTCTCACAAAATCCCTTGAAGCCTTTTCTTCCCAATCATCTCCATTCTACTTTCATGTATATGTTCATCTTATGAGTGAGCAATGTAATATTTGAGGGTTTGAGACTTACCTCTTTCACTCACAGGAAAATTTCAAGTTCCATCCATTTTTTCCTGTGAATAATATATTATTATTCTCTAACAGTGAATTAAACTTCATGATATTTATTCATCATTTTTTTTAGTTTATGGTTTGTAATCATTTGATAAATTTTTGTTTTATTTTTGTTATATTTGTACTATTTAAAACAGTGTATAAACTTAAATATGCTATCACTCCCAAGTCCGTTCAAATCC
Source organism: Peromyscus leucopus (assembly GCF_004664715.2). NCBI lineage: Eukaryota > Metazoa > Chordata > Mammalia > Rodentia > Cricetidae > Peromyscus > Peromyscus leucopus. The sequence goes on along the minus strand of NC_051065.1, from coordinate 46,072,448 downwards.
CCTCCCTGTCTGCCCTACACTAAGGTTATTGAACATTTCTTTAAGGGTTTTTTAGCCATTTGAGTTTAAGCTTTTGAGAATCCTCTGTTTAGATCTGTACCCCATTTTTAATTGGATTATTTGTTTCCTTGAGATCAGGTTTATTGAGTTCATTACATATTTTGGATATATCAGATGTGTAGCTGGGAAAAATATTTTCCCACTCTGTAGGCTGCTGCTTTGTGTGAATGATGGTGTTATATGTAACATCAATTGTAAGTCACTAAGTTACTGCTGGTCAGAGACTTTTATTGCAGCCATAAAAGGAAACCAGGAGAAAGACAAAATAGAGCCCTGTATTCCCTAAGAAGAAACTTTGGTGGTGCCTTGAACATTGTGAGAAACCAGAAAGTGTTAAATCAGAAAGAATGCAATGAGCAAGAGCTCTCTATAAGCAGACAGACTTCATGGAAGGCCATGACTGGGGAACACTTTCAGGAAGTGCATGGAAGTAGGCATGGGTATATGTTGGTGAGGGAGAGATGGAAAGATATAAAAGGTCAAATAGGATAGGCTCTTCCTCATCTGAGACCACCCAGTAGGAAAAGAGTGGAGCCTAGTGGGCATGCAAATAGCAAAGCAATTCTGACCATAACCAGTTCTATATTACCTTCCAGGTGTGGGATAGCATTCATGAACAACCTTCTCTGAATCTTTGCTTTCTAGCTGTGGCACTGGAATACCACTACAGAAGGGAACCTTAAGTAAATGTGAACATGTCTAAGGGATTTCTCAAGACAGTACATGCACATTAGTATTATTGTGTGAGATAAAGAGGAGGCAGATTGCTCAGAGATGTGAGTGGTTTAGATCCAGAACCTCTTATTTCTTCTATAGAAACAGAAGTGGGAATTGGGGACACCCAGTGAGACATTATCTAAATAGGACACCCACTCTCATGATGGAATAGAACTGCATTGGCATGAACATTTTTAGGTAGAGAGCCAGCTCTGTTGGTGCAACCTACAGTCCAAGCATTAAGCAACCTGAAGCAAGAAAATGACAAGTTCAAGGCCTGCCAGGATTACAGAGCAAGACTTTACATCAAAGCTCCCAAAATGAATATAGGGAGGGAACTCAGAAGCCAAGCTGGTTTAATCATTGCTAAGATTTACACTGGGAACAAAGAGTTTCTGCCATAGTTAAAGAAATCAGTAGTCTTATCTACTACACAACATATGTATACTTTACAACTTGAAGTTCCCCAGATATACTAAGGAAGAAAAATCTTTAGCTCAGCTATTTAGACATGACTTTTCTTGAAAAAGTAAAATGAAAGAAACTCCTACTATGGTCCTACTGAAATTATTGTTTTGTTTCAGATGTTGCTGATGATTGTTTCTTGAGGCCTGCTTTGAGTCCAGAATGACTTTAGTGGAGAATGTCTGCCTGATCTCAAAGCCCTCAGATAAGAGCTTGCCTCCCAGAGCTAAGGGACTAGAGAGGTCAGACAGAGGAACAGGTAGTGATGAAAAATGCACTTTATTGACACAGGGACTGAGGAAGGATTGAGGATCTCTAGTTGGCAGCAATTGTGTCCTGAATCCAGTCCACATAGTTGCAGACCTTGGTGTACACACCAGGGAGGTTCTTCTGGGCACAGCCATAGCCCCAGGAGACAATGCCCTGAAGTTGTCCATTGCAGACCACAGGGCCACCAGAGTCACCCTGCAATGGAGAAATACAGTGTTTAAAGAAGCTGCATGAAGAAAAGGGTCACATCTGCTCTTACATTAAGACCCATTCCAGTCAGCTTCTGACTCCATATGTTTTTCATTGAAACACATCCTCTAATCTTACTAATGAGATGAAAGGACATCCAGGGTAGAGAGCACTTACCCTGATCCCACTGCATAATCTTTCTAGTCTCACAACTTTGAACATTCAAATCTCTCTCCAGGAGAACAGGTGTTTCATATGGAAAGGGAGCCACTCACCTGGCATGAATCCTTGCCTCCCTCAAGGAAGCCAGCACAGACCATGTTGTTGGTGATTTTCCCAGGGTAGGAGGCTTCACAGGCAGCCTGAGTCAGCAGTGGGGCATCCAGGCACTGGAGCAGGTCTGGGTTATTCACTTTGAGAAAAGGTAGTGATCAAAGGAGAAATATGTATTAGAGCACCCTGAGGAACAATGATTTATCCCTTAACACCATAGCTAACTGCCAGAGAAATCATTAAGTATATAAATTCCAACAAAGAATTAAAGCTTTCTCAAACTATAAAATGACCATTGTTGATCCCTGTTTTCAGTATAATAACACAGTATATATTTGTTCTCTTTAGGTTACAGGAATTGAATTTCTTGGTACTTTTTAGTCCTTTTTTTTTTACCAACGATATATTTCTTATAGTTAGTAGTTCAAACATATTTGGAAAGCAAAAGCAAATAAATTCAAATCCAGAGACATGTCTGGTTTTGGAAACATGGGGAGGAAAGGATGGAGTAGGTAAATGTCATACTTACCACCTAAGCTAAGGGTGTTGCCCCAGCCAGAGATGAGGCACTGAGTGCCAGCAGGTGCACAGGAGGTGGGCAGAGCTACAGTGGCCACTCTGGCACTGAGGGTCACAGGGGAAGCTAGCTTGATGAGCATGATATCATTGTCCAGGGTCCTGGAATTGAACTTGGGGTGCCTGATGCTTTTGGCAGCAGTGACAAACTGCTCATTGCCCTCAAGGACATTGATGTTGTGCTCTCCCAGTCTCACTTGGATGCGGCTGTTGGAAAGAAAAGACATGGTTGAGAGTTTCAACACATTATCCAAAACACACCACAGGTTCCAAAACTTCATGTTCAGGGGTAGCTCAGAGGAGTAGCTCTTCAGTGATGGACAATTTCTGGTTAGGCAGAATCTTTAATCTATAGAGGTTGTTGGTATATAGGGTATAAAATAAAGGAGTTCAGTTGGGCTGGTTTTTAACCTGTCATACTACAGACTCTGATACATCCATGGATGTGGACCCAAGTTGACATTTGATGTACACTTCACCTCTGAGTCTTTGTTAACTACAGTAGGAACTATGACAAATACTTCTTGCTTTGTTAAAAACTATTACTATGTAGAACCTAATCCTGTGGAGACCTGAAGAGTTCTGCCAGGACCCACACCAGTGTGACATAGGACCCTGAGAGAAGTTTACATTCTTGCTTCCAAATCCAGAAATACTGAGCCAGAATCTAGACCTGGGTTCTGTGTTTTAAGAAACCTTGTCATCTTTGTGATACATACTCAGGATTGAAAACACACAGTAGAGACTGCATTGATTTAACCAATATTTAGCTTGATTTCTGAAAACTTAGAGGTTATTATTCTTTTTAGCTAGTCATCCTTATACAAAGTTCTTGATTGACTTTCTCACTGGTGACTATGATAGCAAGATCAATTTGTCAGGGTTTAATGGCCATAATCCTTGCTATATTATGGGTTTGTTTGGGGAAGTGAGAGGATTTCTATTCTGGATCAAATTTCACTCTTGCTCATGATACTTAGCTGCTTGCCAGCAGTTGTTTTCTTCAAGGCTTTCCCTAGTCACCTTACAACTTCACCACTTGCCCAATGCTATGATCTAATCATGTCCCAGGCCATGAGCTCTGCATCCAGGGGCCCATTGCTTACCTCTTGTAGCAGTGAGCAGCAGACACCACCCATTGGTCATTGATGAGGGAACCTCCACAAAAGTGGTACCCAGAGTTCAGAGACACCTGGTAGGGCACAGAATTCTCCTGGCAAGTGTATCCTCCAACGATCTTGTCATCATCGTCAACAGGAAAAGCAACTTGAATGGAGATAGGAAATGAGAAAAAAACAATTTATCAGGGTGCTAGATAGTGAAGCCATTGGCTCTACAGCAGCTTAAACCCTTAGGATTTTTACTGAGCACGATGAGTGTAGGAAAACTCAGATCACTGTGTCTTATAGGTAACATAGATTGTAGCACTTCCCACTACTGGCATATGTAGGACAGATAGAGAGTTCCCAAAACCCCCAGATCTCTTCTGAGCATCAGGGCTGGACTAACAGGAACTACCTAAGAACACAAACAGTGGGATCCCATTACAAGTCAGTTTTGCCCACGGACTGTTTTAGTTTTCCGTCTATTATTTGTTGGTGCCACCTGTATGTTGGCTTTTAGAGTCTCAGAGGTAAAGCAACTGGAGAGGAAACAAAAGAAGCAAATTCATCAGGCTGTTGGAGGGTGGATTGCTCAGCACCGTATCATCTTCCCACTGTTTTAGTATTACTATCTGAGCAGAATGACTAAGAGAAAGCAGGGAAATCACTGTCCTCAGTAGTCAGCACTCAGATTCAATATCTGCCGGGGAAAGGACTGCAGGGCAGGTAAGTGGATCCTAGTAGGCTCAGAAATACTCAGAGTTCCAGGAAAAGCACAGAAGAAATGACCTGAGAACACCCAAAGTGTCTAATTACATGTTAGTTGCCTTGCTTCCCTCTGAAATTCACCAAGAACTATGTTGTTGGATTCCCAGTGTAGTTACTGCTGAAGGAATGTGTCACCTGATTCATTTTATGCACCCTCAGTTTTGCCTCCCTTTCTGCCTCAGTAATCAAGGCCCTGAATTCAACAAAGGATGTTGTTGGAGAGTGTATTGAGGGAGAGAAGAGTAAACTGAAGCCTGGGAAATTACAAACATTGAAAATAAGATGCTGGAGAAGGTTGGACACAGCTTGAAACTCACCAGCAGCTCCCACAAGGGCCAGGACCAGGAGTGCATTCATGGTGGCAGAAGGTAGTGAGGTCTGAATGGGAGCAGGCTTTTATAGGACTGAGGATGGAAAATACCATTGTGGAGTTGGGGTGTGATGTCATTGATTCTTACTGAACAAACACACCAGTATTTTCCCCTTCTTGGATTCTTATGTCAACTCTTTTTGGTTTCTTGGCAGTCATAGACCTTCAGGTGTCAAGAAAAATTTTATTCTCAGGAAAAGGGGAGGGAAACAGCTTATTCTAAGGATGCTAGAATGGGGGAAATAATCGTAGTCATGACTTTGTTTACACACCTCTGCTTTACTCTATTAAATGCATGGGTGTTGAAGAAGAAAGACTCTATGGGATGCTTAGAAATCCATGACTAGAAATCACAAGAAAACCCACAGAATCAACTAGCCTGAGCTCATAGGAGTTTATAGAAACTGAACAGAAAATCAGTGAGCATGAATGAGGCTGACCTAAGCCTTCTACATATATGGTCTAGTTGTGTGGCTTTGTCTTCTTGTGGGCTCCTTACAGTGGGAGCAGAAGTTGTCTCTAAATCTTGTTAATTTGTGGGACCCTTATCTTCACACTGGGCTACCTCATCCAGCATTCAACCTAATATACAGGTTTTATTGCTCCTCTGAATATAAACTGAGGAGAGTATGGAAGGTAGATAGAGGGAAATGGAATGGGAGGACTGGAAAAGAAGAAGGAGGAGAAACAGTAGCAGAGTGTTTAAATAAATAAATCAATAAATATCAAAATAAAGAAATCCCTTGATGAATGTAAGGTTGTTTTTAGTAACTTTGAAGAAGGTCTGATTCTGGTAGATAATGGGACACTTTGAACAGCCTAATCCCAAAAGTTTATCAGTGCTTCCTAAATTCATTTGCTCTGTATTGGTTAATCCCTTAATACTAAGAAGAAATAATAGATCTCTGTGGACCAGCACAGGAATATCAATGATGTAAAGAAAGGAGATACAGAGTTACTAATAAGATGGGTTTTAGAGAATATTCTTTCAGACCAGTTTTATGGATTTTAGACTTCTTAGATGAGAATGATGAGGGTTGGGTAAGAATTGGCTTACTTGGTAGGAGTAAAGAGAACTACGTGAATAGGATGGTCAAATTTTGAAACAGTTTCAAGATATTTGCCTCTCATGCTCATGTCATATTAAGGGTACCCAGGAACCTTGAGAGTATACAAACAATACCATGGGTATATTCCCTGATCATTCCATGGATTATCAATGTTGCCCTGGATAATTATATTAAAAGAAAATACCCTGTTTTCTAGGCCAAATTGCCTGTGCTAGAAGTCTATACTGATTTTGCAGAATAGAATGTCTTTGGGCAATGTTCAACATGATTTCTGAACAAGAATGATGTATAGGTAGAATGGGAGGATTATGGATATTTTTATTGCATATGTAACAAGAGTGTCATGCTGTGGTCAGTCAGTTCCTGTATTGAACCCAGCTTTTTTTTTTTTTTTTCAACTTAAATCATCTCTAAGACTCGTTTCCATTTTACTACAGTATAAACCAACCCTGGAAGGGCAATACCTGATGGTGTGTCAGCTTGTGCCTATTTATAAGTAACAAATACAGGATCCTTCCTATCTGATGTGTTTCTCTTCACTGACCACAGATATATAGGAAATACATGTTGGAGGTGAGATCAGGTTTGAGTTCTCTGGAAACTAGTGATGGTTCTAGAGTTACACAGTAATGGAGGGGAAGTTTAGCTAACATAGTGGCAATTGGATTTGAGGGGTAGATAACTGTCACTGGAAGGTGAGGAACTGGAAATGAGAAGAAAATGCAGGAAATGACAAATGAGCTTCATAGCATTGGCTGTGGTCCTGTTACTGACAGGGCTGGATGAGAATCACATCCCTGAACAGACACTCAGTGTTGTCATCTCTGTATCCTCTTTCTCATTTATTTCTCCTGGGTCATTCCTGAGTAGAAGGACTGTCATATTGCCACAGTCTGTTGGGTTTTTCAGACTATGCTCACTTTCACTTTTTACAAACATGTTAGTTCTACTAGGAGGTGTTCAGAAAGAAATAATTTGGATAGACTCATTTTCGCCTGAGAAATTATCTAAAACTGACATGCTGTCTCAAGGCCATAGAAAGACAGGGAAATTGTTAGAGCACGTGAGACCGGCTGCAGGTGGCAGCTAACTAGTCTGCTGACAATCAAGGCGGAGGTCCCAATGGGATGGGGTAAACTACAGCCTCATTTTCCTTCTGCATTTGTCTTTCTGGAAAACATGAACACAGAATTTTCATTTTCCATATTAGTGCATGGTTTCTAGTGACACTGTGTAAAGGGGTGTTTCTGTATTTGGTGTGTGAAGTCCGGTTGGTTCCTGGCATGTTCCTTTGGAGTGGATATTCTCTGTGCTGTCTGTAAGAGGAAAGGTGGAAATTTATATATTCTACATGGTTGCTTTCATGTTTAAACCAATCTCAAATTTTATCAGTCACGTCTTAGTCATACCTTCGTTCTTTCTTGTATCTTTTACTACTCTGTCCTCCCACTTTGTAATGTGAGAATCCATTCCTTTTTAATCTCAACTATTGTCTCCTATTGTTTTCCCCTCGCCTACTGTATCGTTCATGCCATGCTTTGACGTTATAAGATAAAATGTGCTGTTTGATTATGGCATCTAATATTGGTCTCTGTATAGTGAAGAAATCATTTTCTTTTCTTCTCAGAAGATGACATCTCAGTCAACATCTCTGGTGTCAAGATGGAAATAGGTAATCAGTTAATTTAGGTCGATCTTTTTCCTATTCTTTGGCTGCTACTTATTTTGAATGTGTGCATGACATGCAATATTCCTGCCTAGGTAGTTCCATTTGGAGATTTTATTTATTCAGAGGTTTTATTCTAATCTGAAGGTAAATGAGCACTCTCTAGGTTTTGAAGTATAGGAACCATTTGGGTTCCTATGTCAGATGGAGAAATTTAAACTCTTCTATGGTTGGGTATGCCACTGATGATTTCTTGATTGGATACTTTAGAAAACCAAGAGCAGATCTGGGTCACATCTTGGAGTGGCATATGGTAGAAGCATATGGTAGAAGTAGGCTTTTGCGTTTTGTCTTCTTACCCTCTCACTCAATGGCATGTTTATATATCCTTAGCTATCCTGAGAAACTGTTCACTGGTATTGAAACCTACTTCATGGAAATCCAACTGAGACTGAACATCATAAGCTGCTCAGAATTCTCTAGGATCAACACCACATTTGGAATGTTGTGACAGCAAGCCTCATAAACTGAACAACTCAAGATTCTTGGCCTAACTTTCTTGAGACAACCATTGTTTAATTACCTGGGACACAGCCTTAAGCCACTCAAAATCCCCTTTTATTATGTCTTCTTTCATTCTATCAGTTCTGTCCCATTAGTGACCCAGACAAGTCCACTCCATGAGTTGGAACCCATACCTGGCATTACTAATTTTTCCATGAACTGAGACTAGGTAGTTTATAGGCACAGAGGAGAACTATTGTTATAATTCACTATAAGAACATAGCAATGAAATATCACTATAGCCATGGAGGTATACCTATAAATTTCATCAGAGAATCTTCTTCTTGCGTTAAACCGTAATGGCACAGATACCAGCAACTGGACAATGTGCTGAATGTGAGAAACTTTTTGAGATCTCAGTTCTAAATGGGATATCTTCATCAAACCTTTCTTGAAGGCGCATGGATCTGTGTGTAAGTGGAGAAAAACAGATTTGAAGAACCAGAGGTAATGAATGATACAAAGGTAACAGTAAATTCTAGATGCAACAGGAGTAATGCACATAGGAACTCAGAGTGCCTATGACAGCATACCAAGGACTGTACCAGTTCAAGATTGACAGAGTCCTCAGAATGAGATGAGGAATTGGACACAAGGTCCAACACCATGGTTAGCCACCAGCACCCATCTGAACTTGGAGATCCAGCCTCTGAGGTTTAGCTTATTTCTTACTCAGAATGAGACAAGGGTCTGTTGCATGAGTAGTGTTAGGCCTGTGGATTATTTTGTTTACTCTCTATTACCTGATTGTGTCATTGTGTTCTTTAGTAGTCCTGACACAATTTCTCTGTGCTCCTGCATTGCTGTTCTCCTTCAAGTGTAGCATGAATCTTAAAAGTTCTTATTAATAAAACACACAGAACCAGGTATGGGGTGAATGCTGGAAGATCAGAGAAGCAGAAAAAAGCCACAGTCACCTCACCTTGCCATTTCCTCAGCTGATCCTGTTTCCTCAGACTGGAAACATCTGAGTCCTCATCCAGAATGAATCTCAGCTGAACTGTTGCTCAAAAGTCTAAAAGCTTAACCAGTTCTAGTTCCTTGTCCACATGCCTTCAATACCTTTCTGCTTTCTGCCCTCACTTCCTGGGATTAAAAGCTCTTGTTACCATGCCTAGCTGTTTTCAGTGTGGCTTTGAAATCACAGAGATCCAGACCGATCTCTGCCTCTGGAATGCAAGGATTAAAGGTGTGTGTGCCACCATTTTCTGGCCTCTGTATCTAGTGGCTCTTCTGTTTTCAGACCCCAGATAAGTTTATTTGGGTACACATTATTTTGGGGAACACAATATCACCACATTCAAACTTTGGAATACAGACAACCATTAGTTAACCAGGCTGATGATTTTATTTATGCTATAGAGTAATCCCCAGTTTCACCATCTGACCTAGGAATCCCAAACAAGTCTTGATTCTTTAAACCCTAGAGAGGTCTCATTTGGATTTAGATGTTGAATAAAACATTAGAATAAATAAAATCCCCAAATGACCTGGGACATGAAAATTGCATATCATGCATAAATTCAAGGAGATGAGCCACAAATGAGATAGGAAGAATGTATCTAAAATTATGTGATTACCAATGTGCAGCCTCAGGATCAGAGATATTGACTACGACTGCAGTATTGGAAAGGAAGACACAAAGAATTTCTTCACTAACACAGTAGAGGAATATTGGGTGTCATATCCAGTAAGCAAATTTCTTTTGGATAAAATGAAATTGTGACATGATAGGAATAGTAGGCTAGGGAGAAATAATGGAGGAAATAGTTGAGATTAAAGGGAACATATCCTCACATTACAAAGTATGAGTGTGGAGAAGTGAAACATACAAGAAATAAGGAAGGGTGACCAAGGTGATCTGATAAAATTGGAGAATCGTTTAAATATGGAAACAACCAGGTGGGACCAAGAAACTTCCAACTTTCCTCTTACAGACATTCCAAAGGAGCTCCACTCCATAAAAACATGCCAGGGGTAAACTGACTTCCCACTCCCAGTAGAAAAACACCCTGTCCATGAATGGTCCCCTTTACACAGTGTGGCAAAAAAACAGTGTACTAAAAGGGAAACTGAAAATTCTGTGTTCATGTTCTTCCAGGAAGAGAAATGCAACATAGAATGAGTGTGCAATTTATTCCACTGGGAACTCTGATTTCATTGTCAGCAGACTATTTAGCTGCCACCTGCAGCCGGTCTCACATGCTCCAACAATTCCCATATCTTCCTGTGGCCTTGAGACAGCATGTCAGTTTTAGATACTTTCTCAGGTGAAAAAGAATCCATCCACCCAAATCAATCCTTTGTGAAGACCTTCCACCAATATGACTGCAAAAATGAATGTATGTGAATAATCTGAAAAATTTGACAAACGTGGCAATAAGACAGACCTTCCACTTGGAAGGACCTAGGGGGGAATAAATGATAAACAGGATGCAGGGATGACAACTCTGAGTGGCTGTTTGGAAGTGTGAAGCTCACCCAGCCATGTCAGGAACAGGACCACAATACATGCTATGGAGCCCATGTTGGAATTCCCTGCAGTTTCTTCTCATTTCCAATTCCTCCACCTCCAGTCACTTCGGTTCCTCCAACCCAATTGTCACAATTGTTGCTAAGTTCTCCTCCCTACTGTGTAACTCCAGAACCATCACTAGTTTTCTGAGACTCATTCATGATCTCACCTCCAACATGTATTTCCTACATCTGGGGCCAGTGGAGAGAAAAACATGTGATAGGAAGGACCCTCCAACTGGGTCTTATAAATAGCCACAAACTCATATACATTAGGTATCACTCTTCTATGTTTTCTCTGTGCTCTAATAAAATGGAAACTGAGTCTTAAGGATGATTTAAAATAAAACAGAAAAATAAGAGTCACTATCGACTGAGCACAACATTGTACACTTGTTACACAGATAATTTAAATAGCCGTAAACTTCCCATCTATACCTATAACTCTCATCCTTGTTCAGAAATCAAGTTGAACATGGCTCAAAGCCTTTCTACTCCTAAAAATGTGTATACACTTCCAGCAATACTATTTATTCTACAATATTGGGTAGTTTTATTTAATATAGATATGCAGAGCAACATTGATGAGACTTAGCATACTCATAGGCTATATCTGTGGTATTATTTGTATACTCTCCGTGTTCCTAGGTGGTCTTAATATGACATGGGCATAAGAGGCAAATATCCTGAAATTAAGATCAAAGTGGAGCACTGTGTTGATGTAGTTCTTTACTCCACTAACACATTCCTACTCAAACTTCACCCATTTCTTCCACCATGTCTGAAATCCATGAGACCGGTTAGGAAGCAGAGAATGCAAAAGACCACACTTGCTAGGAATACTACCTCCTTTCTTAAAATCAGTGATGTTCCAGTGCTGGATCATAGAGCTCTTAAATTTCTATTTCCTATGATGCAGATTTGTCAGGTTAGAGCAAGAAATTTAGAGAACACCAATAGACTCTGCGGGTGTGGGGGACTCACAGAAACAACTCTCTACCAGAATCAGTCCTTCTTCAAAGTTACTAAAAGCAACCGACCATCAAAAAAGAATTTCTGAGCCTCCCATAGAGTCTTTCTTGTCTAACACCCATGGATTGAGTCTAGGAAAGCAGAGCCTTATAGACAGATTGACTATCACTTTTTCTCCATTCCTGCATCCTTTAAAGGATCAGCTGTCTCATCCTCTCCCCCAAGAGAAAAAGATTTTCCTTCAAACCTGAAGGTCTCCTCCTGTCAAGAAAGCAAAAGAACAGGGGTGATGTAAGTATGCAGGAAGAGAAAAATAGTATTTTTGCTCAGGAAGAAGTAATGAGACCCTACTCCCACTTCAACACGCTGTCCTCTCACTCCATAGGGTTATATGAAGAGGACCCCATTCAGTGCTCATCACTTTCAGCCTCCATGACTGAACTCCTGATCCTGGCTATTATGGGAACTGCTGGTGAGTTCCATGCTATGCTAAGTCTGGTCCTGTTTTGCAATTATTTGGAATATATGGACTCTCTCTGCCATCACAGTAAGTTCACCTAACCTTCACTCCAGAAGTCAGGTTTCCCTAAGGTACCCTAGTTCCAGCAGTTGTACTTGCCCAGTCTTCACATTTCTCACATTTCATGAGTCCACAACCTGCAAAAATCATTGTCAGATGCATCACTGTGATCACTAAGGCTAGAAAGGGCTCAAGGGGAGGTTCAAGAAAATGACCTGGCAAACACATTCCTCCACTGAAATAGCTCTGGGAATCCCTCGTGATAGAGTCTGTTAAGGGAAATGTGCCTGAAGTTGTTTTAAAACTCATTTATCAAATTCTCAACCTTAATAATTTTGATGAAGGTGTCTGGTGTGCCTTGTACACAGGAGTTACTGTACCAGATGACTTTAATATTAACAGAATGTAGTCAAGGTTAATAACTACTTTTATGTTATTCAGCTTTTGGGTCCTCATTTGTTATGCCTGACTTTGATTGGAACACCTCTCCCTTCTGGCCTTACTGTACACATTTTAGTGATGTTAAGGAGATTGGAACACACAGTCTATGCAGCCAGAGAATTTTCCAAGATAGCTATATCTAAGTAATTAACCTGGAAAGTCATTTTTCTGGTAGCATAGATACTTGGTGAATTTCTGAGTGAAGCAAGCAGTGGTTTAGAAAACTGACATGGAATTGGATCCTAAAAGATTATCCTACAAATGGTGTTCTGAGATAATTTCTCCTGCATTTTCCTGGAACTAAGATGACATCAGAGCCCTCTAGAATTTAGTTACCTGTCCTATCATACCTTCCACTGTAGAAACTCAAATTCTGTGTTGTCTATAAGGGACAGTGTGTTCCCTAATTTCTCTTAGTCATTATTCTCAGAAAATATTACTTAAACATTAGGAGAGTGATGTAAATCTGAGGGATCCATATTCCAACATCTTACTAAATTTGCTTCTCCTTTTATCTCTACTCTAGGGACTTTTTGTCATAATGATGACAAGATCACAGGAGGATACACCTGTCAAAGGAATTCTGCCCCTACCAGGTATCGTTGACTGCAGGCCATCATTCCTGAGGAGGCTTCATCATCAATGACCAATGCTTTGTGTCTGCGGGTCACTACTACAGTCATAAGTGGTGGTTCCTCGACTACATTGCCCAAAGTGTGGCATCTTTACACCAGCCATCAGTATGGGCAAGTGGGCATGTGATGAAGTTGTAGTGGAGAATGGAAAGACATATAAGAGAGAAGTTGCTGGCAGCAGCTGACATTCATGTATTTTGTGTGACCATAGACCGGTAGTAAGATCAGTATTTATAAAACCCAATAGAGGGTCCTTTCTTTTAGATGTTTTTCTCTCCACTGACTCCAGATATAGAAAATATATGTTGGAGGTGAGATCAGGTTTGAGATATCTGAAAACTAGTGATGTTTTTGGAGTCAACAGTAATGTAGGAGAAACTTAGCTTTAACTGTAATAATTGGGTTAGAGGGAGAAAACTGACTGGAGGTGGAGGAATTGGAAATCAGAAGAAATTGGAGGAAATGCCAACATGGCCTTCATAGAATATGTTGTGGTCTTATCACTGGCAGGCCTGGATGAGATTCAGACCCCCAAACAACTACTCAGAGCTGTCATCTCTGCATCCTTTTTTCTCATTCATTTCTCCTGGGTCATTCCTAAGTGGAAGGACTGTCATATTGCCATGTTTGTCAAGTGTTTCAAACTATTCACATACTTTATTTTTCTCAATCATGTTAGTATGATGTATTCAGAAAGGATTAATTTGGATGGATTCCTTTTCACATGAGAAATAATCTAAAACTGACATCTGCTCCAAGGCCATAGGAAGATCTGGAAATTGTTGGAGTATGTGAGACCAGCTGCAGGTGGCAGCTAAATAGTCTGCTGACAAGGAAATCGGGTTCCTAATGGAACAAATTGCACACTCATTTTATGTTGGCATTTCACTTCCTGCAAGAACACGAACTCAAAATTTTCAGTTTCCCTATTAGTACACTGTTTTTGCCACACTGTAAAGGGGATCATCTAAGGACAGGGCTGTTTCTGTACTTGGAGTGAGAAGTACGGATTACCCATGACATATTCCTATGGAGTCGAGTTTCTGTGTGGTGTCTGTAGGTGAAAAGTTGGAAATTTCTAGATCTGACGTGATTGTTTTCATATTTAAACTATTCCGTAATTTTATCAGTACACTTTAGTCACACTTCCTTATTTCTTGTATGCTTTATACTCTATACTCCCATTTTGTAATTCTTTATTCTCAACTATTTCCTCCATTACTTTTCTCTAGACTACTATTTCTTTCATTTTACACTCTTATTTTAATGAATGAAATTTGCTTCCTGAATATGACACCCAATATTCCTCTACTCTGTATAGTGAAGAAATCATTTGTGCCTTCCCCTCTGAAGATGAAATCTTAGTCCTTAACTATGATCTCAAGGCTGCTCACTGGTATTCACCAATGAGATATTTCAGGTATTTTTTTCTACCCCATTTATGGCTCCTCACCTTGAATGCAGGCACAACATGCTATTTTCATGCCCTAGGTCATTCCGGGATTTTTTCTTATTCAGACGTTTTATTCAATATTTAACTCTAAATGAGAACTCTCTAGGTTTAAAAGTATCAAGAACTGATTGTAATTTCTAAGGCAGATGGTGAAACTGGCAATTCTGCAATGGCACAAATAGAAACACCAGCCAGGTTAACAAATGGGTGTCTGTATCCAAAGCTTGATGGAGAGCTGCGATGCACGAGTCCAGGGAACATTTGGCAGGACTACAAAAGAACGCAAAGACACAAATAGGTAACAGAGAGTAAACAAAGTAGTCCACAAGTCTATCACTACTCCATGCAACAGACCCTTGTCTCATTTTGACTAATAAGCTAAACCTCAGAGGCTGGATCTCCAAGTACAGGTGGGTACTGATGCCTAGTCATGGATGTCAACTTGACTTCAGAGTTGTACACCAAATCATACCCATGCAGCTCTCTATGCTGATGAGAAACGTTCTTTATTGTAGAGATGGGAAAGCCCACTTTAGGGCTGGGTCACACCTTGTCGTGGCATCCCACTTAAAAGGACAAGGAAGAAGGAAGATTTTGCTCTTTTCTTGATTGCTATCACTCATTGTCATGTTTGCGTATCCTACAACATCCTAAAGCATTGCTTCACTGGTATTAAAACCTACTTCTTCAGAGTTTTGCTAGACAGTTTTATGTTAACATGATACAAACTAAAGTCATCTGAGAGAGGGAACCTCAATTAAGAATTGTGCCTTCATATGATTAGGGCATAGATAAGCCTGTAAGGCATTTTCTTAATTAGTGATTGATGGGGGAGGATCTAGTCCATTGTGAATAATATCATCCCTGGGCTGGCAGTTCCAGGGTCTGTAGAAAAGCAGGCCAAGCAAGCCAGGTAGAACAAGCCAGTAAGCAGCATCTCTCCATGGCCTCTGCATCACCTCATGCTCCAAGTTCCTTCAGTGCTTCATCTCCTGCTCTGACCTCTTTGAGAATAAACAGTAAAATAGAAGTATTAGCCAAGTGATTTCTTTCCTCTCCAAATTGCTTCTTGATCATGGTGCTTTATTGCAGCAATAGAAACTCTAAGTAAGCCGGTAGTCACAAACTCAAAACCAGTGACAATCTACGTACTCTCTTGGATCTTCTGTACATTGCAGGTGCTGAGATAGCAATTCTTACAAGGGAATCACCAGAGGATACTTGGCCTATCTGACTTGAGACAGGCATGAATGCACTACCTAGACCATAACTGTTTCCCATTCTAGTAAATCCCTGTTTTTAATATGTATATATTCACTGTATCAGGTCTGTTCCATTGAAGTACCTGACTAATATATGAGGACATCAATGATTATTAACGGGTAATCCTGGAGTAAACAGATTACCCTGGCAATAAAATACCAACAATTATAAACAGACACAAAAAAAACTGTGTAGTCTTTAATACTTAATTCCAGGGTGTGTGTCTGTAGTGGTATATGGTTCTCCCATGACCTTGGGCTATATGGCCCAAAGGAGGCAGTGCTTCTTGCAAATACCACTACACCTGTGTGTGTGTGTGTGTGTGTGTGTGTGTGTGTGTGTGTGTGTGTATGTGTGTGTGTGTGTGTGTTTACTATGTCTTTGCTGGTATTGATTTTTGATACAACCATGACTTTTGTAATTAATTGTAATTCAGCAATTAATAAGATGATTTTAACCACTGCCATATCACAGAGGGCTATAGGCAGTACCATCTTGAGAAGGTGCCCAATTATTGATATTGAACCTTTTGAAGGATTTCAAAATAAGAATGACAATTTTTTATTTCTAACTCAGGAACAATTTGGTACATAGTCAGTATAGAATATAACCACATTAGGTAGTCATATATGAGGATCTGAGGAAAATGGATAGATTGAACAGCGGGAAAGTGAGGCTATGAAGATTATACAATTTCTGGTCTCATCCTCCAAGCAAGGGTTAAGTTCTTTCATATGTGGATAACTGGAGACAGTAACACCTACAAGATCCATTTTTTCTGTGTTCCCATAGATGCTTTCCCAGGAAGCATTGAGAGTTTTGGGCTTCTGTCCTTACTCATTTCCATAGAGTCCTGCATCCACTGTTATTACTTCTGAGTAGTATTTAATGCACTGAAACTGGGCAGTAGAATCTCTGTTCCCCCAGCTCTCCCCTTCCAGAGCTGACCTCAGGTCTTCCGTCATATTCCCTGCTCTCATGTACTCTCAGCACACGACTTGGCTTGAATTTTTACCATTTTATGTAAATAAGGATGCTTCTAATAAGAATAAGAAACCTCCCAGTTGATAAAGAGCACAAATAATATAGGTGCAACCAGGCACAGTTTGATTAGATTTAATGCTCATTCTATGATGTTTAACTCATACCTGACACTGCCAAAATGAACTAGAAATTGAAACTAGATAATTCAATGGCCTGGTGGGGGGGAAACCTACTAATATAATTCAGCTAAAGGAACATACCAATAAAAATGACTTCCTATGACATGTTTTCATACCCATGGAGCAGAGTATCACTCATCAGAGGAACTTCTTCTTGCATTATTGACACAGGTACCCACAACGGAACGATGTGTAGAGAATGAGACTTTTTTTGGGGAAGCCAGCCCTAAACAGGATATCTTCATCAAACCTTCCTCTCAAGGCTCAAAGATCTACATGGAAGAGGAGCCAGAAGGATCTTAGGAGTCAGAGGTGGTGGATTTCGCCAAGGAAAGATCATCCTAGAGATGCACCAGCACTAATGCACATTTGAACTCACAGGAACTGTGACAGCACCCACCAGACCTGCAAAAGTCCAAAGCATGAACAGAGGGAAGTGGACACGCATCTGACCCCTACATGAGAAACTGTTTGCAAGTTATGCCAGCTGGGAAAGAGAAAAAATCAGTTTTCCCCAGTGAAGTGTCACTGAGTATACCAACTACACAGACCACACAAAATGGACACCATGTTTTTCTTACACTTTTTATGTTTTGTTATTTTTTTCCCTAGTGGATTTCTCATTTTAGTTGGTTTGTTTTAACTTTCATCTTTTTGTTTTATGTTTTTGAGAAGAGAATGATTATAGTTGAGAGAGAAGGTGGAAATGATATGTATGTTAGAGTAAAATGTGATCAAAATAAAATGAATGAAAAATTTTCATATAAAAATTATTAGTGATCTGATTGATGAGATGACTCAGAGATTAAGAGCACTGGATGCCCTTCTACAGGTCCTGAGTTCAAATCCCAGCAGCTACAGGGTGGATCACAACCATCTATATTAAGAACTGGTGCCCTCTTCTGGCAGGTAGGCAAACATGCAGGCGGAACACTGTATACTTAATAAATAAATAAATAAATAAATAAATAAATAAATAAATAAATAAATCTTTAAAGATATTACTATTGACCATAAGTGGATTAAATTAACTGAATGAAGAAAAGACAATTCAGATCCATACTAAGAAATTTCAAAAAGGGTTAGAAATTATGAAAGAAAATCAACCTTGGGACTATGAAACTGACTGAACTACCCAAAACACAGTGAAAGTACCAGAGTAGCAGTGTAGAGCAGGGAGGAAGCCAATGCCGTATGTGGAAAGCAGTGTTGAGAAATCACTAAATTGGATGATTATGGAGACAAAAATCATGCATGACCCTAATGTCCAGGACATCTGGATAGGAGGTCAAACAAACGTGGTGTCTTTGTGGTGCCTCCCTGCCATGCATCACGGAGGGGTTAACTACTCTGGTGCTACTTTGATTTAGCTGGCATAGGAGCCTGGCTAATTCTACGGAACCCTGGTTTCCATCACCTTAGCACATTTCCTTTCCTTTTCCCCACTAAAACTTTACAATTAGTGTGCCATATTGTGGGTTTACTGTGACATTTTCAAGCGTGTATGTCATTGTCCACTCCTCATGTGGATCCTCCCCGTTACAGTCATTGACATTCTCACAAAATCCCTTGAACCATTGGTCTTCCCAATCATCTCCATTCTACTTTCATGTATATGTTCATCTTCTGAGTGAGCAATGTAATATTTGAGGGTTTGAGACTTACTTCTTTTACTCACATGAAAATTTCAAGTTCCATCCATTTTTCCTGTGAATAATATATTATTATTCTCTAACACTGAATTAAACTTCATGATATTTATTCAATTTTTTTAGTTTATGGTTTGTAATCATTTGATAAATTTTTGTTTTATTTTTGTTATATTTGTACTATTTAAAACAGTGTATAAATTTAAATATGCTATCACTCCCCAAGTCCGTTCAAATCCCCCTCCCTGTCTCCCCACACTAAGATTATTGAACATTTCTTTTTTTAATATATATATATTTTATTTTACAATACCATTCAGTTCTACAAATCAGCCATGGGTTCCCCTATTCTCCCCCCTCCCACCTCCTCCCCTTACCCCCAGCCTACCCTCCATTCCCCACCTCCTCCAGGACAAGTCCTCCCTCGAGGACTGCGATCAACCTGGTAGACTCAGTCCAGGGAGGTCCAGTCCCTTCCTACCAGACTGAGCCAAGTGTCCCTGCATAAGCTCCAGGTTTCAAACAGCCAACTCATGCAATGAGCACAGGACTTGGTCCCACTGCCTAGTTGCCTCCCAAACTGATCAAGCCAATCAACTGTCTCACCTATTCAGAGGGCCTGATCCAGCTGGGGGCCCCTTAGCCTTTGGTTCATAGTTCATGTGTTTCCATTCATTTGGCTATTTTTTTCAATAATTGAGTAAAACTGAAATTTATTATAAGCCACAGTCATCCTAGGGACCTCCATGCTATATATATAGCCTCTATGGTTCTATGGGTTGTGGTCTGATTGTTCTTTATTTTATATCTAGAATCCACCTATGAGTGAGTACATACCATAACTGTCTTTCTGGGTTTTGGGTTACCACACTCAGGATGATTTTTTCTAGTTCCATCCATTTGCCTGTAAATTTCATGCTTTCATTGTTTTTCTCTGCTGAGTAGTACTCCATTGTGTATATGTACCACATTTTTTTCATCCATTCTTCCGCTGATGGGCATCTAGTTTGTTTCCAGGTTCTGGCTATTACAAATAGTGCTGCTATGAACATAGCTGAGCATGTATCTTTATGGTATTAATCAGCATTCCTTGGGTATATGCCAAGAGTGGGATGGCTGGGTCTTGAGGTAGTTCGATTCCTAATTTTCTGAGAAACTGCCATACTGATTTCCACAGTGGTTGTACAAGTTTACATTCCCACCAACAGTGGAGGAGTGTTCCCTTTGCTCCACATCCTCTCCAACATTGGTTGTCATTGGTGTTTTTGATCTTAGCCATTCTAACAGGTGTAAGGTGATATCTCAGAGTCATTTTGATTTGCATTTCTCTGATGATTAAGGATGTTGAGCATTTCTTTAAATGTCTTTCAGCCATTTGTAGTTCTTGTTTTGTGAATTCTCTGTTTAGCTCTTTAGCCCATTTTTTAATTGGACTGTTCAGTGCTTTGATGTCTAGTTTCTTGAGTTCTTTATATATTGTGGAGATCAATCCTCTGTCAGATGTGGGGTTGGTGAAGATCTTTTCCCAATCTGTTGGCTGTCTTTTTGTCTTATTGACTATGTCTTTTGCCCTGCAAAAGCTTCTCAGTTTTGAGAGGTCCCATTTATTAATGGTTGTGCTCAGGGTCTGTGCTGTCGGTGTTTTATTTAGGAAATGGTCTCCAGTGCCAATGTGTTCAAGAGTGCTTCCTATTTTCTTTTCTATTAAGTTTAGTGTAACTGGATTTATGTTTATGTCTTTGATCCACTTGGACTTGAGTTTTGTGCATGGTGACAGATATGGATCTATTTGTAATCTTTTACATATTGACATCCAGTTATGCCAGCACCATTTGTTGAAGATACTTTCTTTGTTCCATTGTATAGTTTTGGCTCCTTTGTCAAAAACCAGGTGTTCATATGTGCATGGATTAATGTCAGGGTCTTCAATTCGATTCCATTGGTCCGTATGTCGGTTTTTATACCAGTACCAAGCTGTTTTTATTACTATAGCTCTATAGTAGAGTTTGAGGTCAGGGATGGTGATGCCTCCAAGGGTTGCTTTATCGTATAGGATTATTTTAACTATCCTGGGTCTTTTGTTTTTCCATATAAAGTTGAGTATTTTTTCTTTCCAAGTCTGTGAAGAATTGTGTTGGGATTTTGATGGGGATTGCATTGAATCTGTAGATTGCTTTTGGTAAGATTGCCATTTTTGCTATGTTAATCCTACCTATCCATGAGCATGGGAGATCCTTCCATTTTCTGATATCTTCTTCAATTTCTTTCTTTAGAGATTTAAAGTTCTTCTCAAAAAGGTCCTTCACTTGTTTAGTTAGTGTTATCCCAAGGTATTTTATATTATTTGTGGCTATTGTAAAGGGTGATGTTTCTCTCACTTCTTTCTCAGCCCTTTTATCATTTGTGTATAGGAGGGCTACTGATTTTTTTTAGTTGATCTTGTATCCTGCCACTTTACTGAAGGAGTTTATCAGCTGTAGTAGTTCCCTGGTAGAGTTTTTGGGGTCACTTATGTATACTATCATATCATCTGCAAATAGTGAAAGTTTGACGTCTTCCTTGCCAATTTGTATCCCTTTGATTTCCTTTTGTTGTCTTATTGCTCTAGCTAGTACTATATTGAATAAATATGGGGAGAGTGGACAGCCTTGTCTTGTTCCTGAATTTAGTGGTATCGCTTTGAGTTTCTCTCCATTTAATTTGATGTTTGCTGTTGGCTTGCCATAAATTGCTTTTATTATGTTTAGAAATGTTCCTTGTATTCCTGATCTTTCTAAGACCTTTATCATGAAGGGGTGTTGGATTTTGTCAAAGACTTTTTCAGCATCTAAGGAGATGATCATGTGTTTTTTTTTCTTTCAGTTTGTTTATATGGTGTATTACATTGACTGATTTTTGTATGTTGAACCATCCTTGCATCCCTGGGATGAATCCTACTTGGTCGTGATGGATGATTGTTTTGATGTATTCTTGGATACAGTTTGCCAATATTTTGTTGAGTATTTTTGCATCAATGTTCATGAGGTAGATTGGTCTGTAGTTCTCTTTCTTTATTGCATCTTTGTGTGGTTTGGGTATCAGGGTAATTGTAGCCTCATAAAAAGAGTTTGGTAGTGTTCCTTCTGTTTCTATTGTGTGGAACACTTTGAAGAGGATTGGTATTAGTTCTTCTTTGAAAGTCTGATAGAATTCTGCACTGAAACCATCTGGTCCTGGGCTTTTTTTGGTTGGGAGACTTTTGATGACTGTTTCTATTTCTTTAGGGGTTATTGGTCTATTGAAATGGTTTATCTGGTCTTGATTTAATTTTGGTATGTGGTATTTATCCAGAAAATTGTCCATTTCTCCCTGGTTTTCCATTTTTGTGGAGTACAGGTTTTTGAAGTATGATCTGATGATTCTCTGGATTTCCTCGTTGTCTGTTGTTATGTCTCCCTTTTCATTTCTGATTTTGTGAATTTGGGTGCTCTCTCTTTGCCTTTTGGTTAATTTGGCTAGGGGTTTGTCTATCTTGTTGATTTTTTCAAAGAACCAACTCTTTGTTTCATTGATTTTTTGTATTGTTCTCTTGTTTTCTATTTCGTTGATTTCAGCCCTCAATTTAATTATTTCCTGGCGTCTATTTCTCCTGGGTGAGTTTGTTTCTTTTTGTTCTAGGGCTTTCAGTTGTGCTGTTAATTCACTGGTATGGGATTGCTCCATCTTCTTTATGTATGCATTTAGAGCTATGAATTTTCCTCTAGCACTGCTTTCATAGTGTCCCATAATTTTGGGTATGTTGTACTTTCATTTTCATTGAATTCTAGGAACTCTTTAATTTCTGTCTTTATTTGTTCCTCGACCCATTGATGTTTCAGGTGGGCATTATTCAGTTTCCATGAGTGTGTGGGTTTTCTATAATTTTTGTTGTTGTTGAGGTCTAACTTTAAGGCATGGTGGTCTGATAAGATGCAAGAGGTTATTCCAATTTTTTTGTATCTGTTGAGATTTGTTTTGTGTCCAAGCATGTGGTCAATTTTTGAGAAGGTTCCATGGGGTGCTGAGAAGAAGGTATATTCTTTTGTGTTAGGATGGAATATTCTGTAGATATCTATTAGGTCCATTTGAGTCATAACATCTGTTAGGTCCTTTATTTCTTTGTTAAGTTTCAGTCTGGTAGATCTATCTTTTGGTGAGAGTGGTGTGTTAAAATCTCCCACTACTAATGTGTGGGGTTTGATGTGCGTTTTAAACTTTAGTCGTGTTTCTTTTATGAATGTGGGTGCTTTTGTATTTGGAGCATAAATGTTTAGAATCGAGACTTCATCTTGGTGGATTTTTCCCGTGATAAATATGTAATGTCCATGTGCATCCTGGTCTCTTTTGATTAATTTTAGTTTGAAGTCTATTTTATTAGGATAGCTATTATATTAGGATAGCTATTATATTAGGATAGCTACACCAGCTTGTTTCTTAGGTCCATTTGCTTGGAAAGCCTTTTCCCAGCCCTTTACTCGGAGGTAGTGTCTGTGGATTAAGGTGTGTTTCTTGTATGCAGCAAATGGATGGGTCCTGTTTTCTTATCCATTCTGTTAGTCTGTGTCTTTTTATAGGTGAGTTGAGACCATTGATATTGATGGATATTAATGACCAGTGATTGTTAATTCCTGTTATTTTTTGTGGTTGTGTTGTGTTGTCCTTCTGTGGTGTATGTTGGTGTGGGATTATCTATTGCTTGATTTTTCATGGATGTGTTTAGCTTCTTTGGGTTGAATTTTCCCTTCTAGTGCTTTCTGTAGGGCTGGGTTTGTGGACAGGTATTGATTAAATCTGGTTTTATCCTGGAATATTTTGTTTACTCCACCTATGGTGATTGAGAGTTTTGCTGGGTATAATAGTCTGGGTTGGCATCCATGGTCTCTTAGTGTCTGCATGAGTTTTGTCCATGATCTTCTAGCTTTCATAGTCTCTATTGAGTAGTCAGGTGTTATTCTGATGGGTTTATCTTTATATGTTACTTGGTCTTTTTCCTTTGCGGCTCTTAATATTTTTTCTTTGTTCTGTGTGTTTAATGTTTTGATTATTATGTGGTGAGGGGACTTTTTTTTTGGATCCAGCCTATTCGGTCTTCTGTAAGCTTCTTGTATCTTCATAGGTATTTCTTTCTTTAGGTTAGGAAAGTTTTCTTCTATGATTTTGTTGAATATATTTTCTGTGCCTTTGAGTTGGTATTCTTCTCCTTCTTCTATCCCTATTATTCTTAGGTTTGGTCTTTTCATGGTGTCCCAAATTTCCTGGACGTTTTGTGTTACAACTTTTTTGTCTTTAGTGTTTTCTTTGACTGATGAATATATTTTCTCTATTGTGTCTTCAGTGTCAGAGATTCTCTGTTCCATCTCTTGCAATCGGTTGGTTATGCTTGTTTCTGTAGTTCCTGTTCGTTTAGTCAGGATTTCTATTTCCAGCATTCCCTCAGCATGTGTTTTCTTTATTGTCTCAAATTCATTTTTAAGATCTTGGAATGTTTCTTTCATCTGTTTAATTGCTTTCTCTTGGCTTGATTTGATTTCTTCCCATTTTTTGTTCGTTTTTTCTTCCATTTCTTTAAGGGAGTTTTTTATTTCCTCTTTAATGGAGTTTTTCATTTCCTCTTTAAGGAAAGTTTTATTTCCTCTTTAAGGGAGTTTTTCATTTCCTCTTTAAGGAAAGTTTTTATTTCCTCTTTGAGGGAATGTTTTATTTCTTCTTTAAGGGCCTCTATCATCTTCTTAAAGTCATTTTTAGGGTTGATTTTTTCTGGTTCTTCTGTCATGGTATGTTTAGGTCTTGCAGGTGTAGAATCACTAGGTTCTGATGTTGCCATATAGGTCTCTATGTTGTTGCCTGTATTTTTGCACTGGCGTCTACTCATCTCTTCCTCTGTGCAGTGCAGGTGTTGTCTGTGTCTGAGAGTGCCTCTCTTGTTCTAATTTTTAGTCTTGGTTTAGTAGGGGTTCTTGGTTAAATTGGTGCTATTGGGCTATTTCTTCAGGGGCAGCTGATTTCAATCGGTGAATTATATACATATGATTCTGGTGATCTGGTTTGGTGGCTGGGTAGCGCCTTCTTCTGTGTTCCCAGGTCACGTTTTGTTCATTTGTCAACTCCTCAGCTGATCTTGTTTCTTCAGACTTTAAACTGTAGGCATCTGAATCCTCTCCCAGATGTGTTTCAGCTGAGCAGGGTAGTCTCACCAAAACCTCCAAGTTGTTGGGTTTCACATGATCAGCAGCTGGGCCCTGGGTTGTCCTCAGATGGAGTGTTCAGATTTGTTCTGGTTCTGACCCACGGAGATAGCTTCTTCCCCAGGTGTTGGGGTTAGGGGTGTCCCTGTTCCAAACTGCGTCTGCTTGTCTCCGTCCCTGGGCCTGTCTACCTCTGCGGTCTGCTGGCGGGCCTGTGTGTCTCTGCCAGCTGCCGCTGGGCCTGTATGTCCCTGTTGGCCACCACTGCCGAGCTTGTCTACCTCTGTGGGCCGCCACCGCAGGCCTACCTGCGTCTGCTTGTCTCCGTGCCTCTCTACCTCTGTGGGCCGCCGCTGGGCCCTTCCTCCTGCTGTCCCAGCTTCCCGAAAGACAGTGAACATTTCTTTAAGGGTTTTTTAGCCATTTGAGTTTACTCATTTGAGCCCCTGTTTAGATCTGTACCCCATTTTTGATTGGATTATTTGTTTCCTTGAGATCAGGTTTATTGAGTTCATTACATATTTTGGATATATCAGATGTGTAGCTGGGAAAAATATTTTCCCACTCTGTAGGCTGCTGCTTTGTGTGAATGATGGTGTCATATGTAACATCAATTGTAAGTCCCTAAGTTACAGTTGGTCAGAGATTTTATTGCAGCCATAGAAAGGAAACCAGGAGAAAGACAAAATAGAGCCCTGTATTCCCTAAGAAGAACCTTTGGTGGTGCCTTGAACATTGTGAGAAACCAGAAAGTGTTAAATCAGAAAGAATGCATGAGCAAGAGCTCTCTATAAGCAGACAGACTTCATGGAAGGCCATGAATGTGGGACACTTTCAGGAAGTGCATGGAAGCAGGCATGGGTATTTGTTGGTGATGGAGAGATGGAAAGATATAAAAGGTCAAATAGGATAGGCTCTTCATCATCTGAGACCGCCCAGTAGGAAAAGAGTGGAAGCCTAGAGGGCATGCAAATAACAAAGCAATTCTGACCATAACCAGTTTTATATCACCTTCCAGGTGTGGGATAGCATTCATGAACAACCTTCTCTGAATCTTTGCTTTCTAGCTGTGGCACTGGAATGCCACTACAGAAGGGAACCTTAAGTAAATGTGAACATGTCTAAGGGATTTCTCAAGACAGTACATGCAAAATAGTATTATTGTGTGAGATAAGCAGGAGGCAGATTGCTCAGAGATGTGAGTGGTTTAGATCCAGAAACTCTTATTTCTTCTATAGAAACAGAAGTGGGAATTGGGGTTTCCCAGTGAGACATTATCTAAGTAGGACACCCACTTTCAGGATGGAGGAGAACTGCATTGGCATGGACATTTTTAGGTAGAGAGCCTGCTCTGTTAGTGCAACCTACAGTCCAAGCATTAAGCAACCTGAGCAAGAAAATCCCAAGTTCAAGGCCTGCCAGGATTACAGAGCAAGACTTTACATCAAAGTTCCCAAAATGAATATAGGGAGGGGACTCAGAAGACAAGATGGTTAATCATTGCTAAGGTTTACACTGGGAACAAAGAGTTTCTGCCATAGTTAAAGAAATCAGTAGTCTTGTCTACTGCAGAACATATGTATACTTTACAACTTGAAGTCCCCCAGATATACTGAGGAAGAAAAATCTTTAGCTCAGCTATTTAGACATGGCTTTTCTTGAAAAAGTAAAATGAAAGAAACTCCCTACTATGGTTCCACTGAAATTATTGTTGTGTTTCAGATGTTGCTGATGATTGTTTCTTGAGGCCCACTTTGAGTCCAGAATGACTTTAGTGGAGAATGCCTGATCTCAAAACCCTCAGATAAGAGCTTGCCTCCCAGAGCTAAGGGACTAAAAAGGTCAGACAGAGGAACAAGTAGTGATGAAAAATGCACTTTATTGACACAGGGACTGAGGAGGGATTGGGGATCTCTAGTTGGCAGCAATTGTGTCCTGAATCCAGTCCACATAGTTGCAGACCTTGGTGTACACACCAGGGAGGTTCTTCTGGGCACAGCCATAGCCCCAGGAGACAATGCCCTGAAGTTGTCCATTGCAGACCACAGGGCCACCAGAGTCACCCTGCAATGGAGAAATACAGTGTTTAAAGAAGCTGCATGAAGAATGATCACATCTGCTCTTACATTAAGACCATTCCAGTCAGCTTCTGACTCCATATGTTTTTCATTGAACACATTCTCTAATCTTACTAATGAGATGAAAGGAATCCAGGGTAGAGAGCACTTACCCTGATCCCACTGCATAATCTTTCTAGTCTCACAACTTTGAACATTCAAATCTCTCTACCAGGAGAAGAGGGG